>NC_135588.1:20915000-21100000 GCF_965152235.1 Eretmochelys imbricata | reverse complement strand
TGAGTAGCCAGAGAAGGAGGGACCAACCCCGTCTGCCCCTTTTGTAGCGTAGGTTTCTGGAGCAAATCCCAGACCCATTTCAGGGCAGGTTGCTTTGCTTATGAGCCGAGTGGCTAGCGAGAGTCCGGGCGCTGTTCTCTTGGCTGTTTGTTACCAGTTTCCTTAGCGGACCAGCAACAAAGGGGACACATGCGGGGCAGGGCAGAACCAAGCTGGACTTTCTCGTGTCCTTGTAAATCAAAATAAATAGGTGCAAATACAGTAGTGAGAAGGTACCATGCTGTTTTGCTCTGGTCACCGGTTAATTCCCCTTGATTACCCCCCTGGTCAGTGTGTACAAGGTACCTGTCTGGGCCTAATCGACCCAGGAGATGCACCTGTCACAGCCCCAGCTAGAGGACTTCTATCTCCAACCACACCAGCTCATGCTTGTAGCTCTGGAGGCCCCTGGACCACTCCCCAGGAGGGCAGCTGAGCTGGCAGCCATCACAGGCGCACGGTGGAAGTTACATGTGCTCCAGGCTCCGTTCTGGCTCTACTGAGAACCTTTGTAAGATGGCCGAAACCTGGAGTCTGCTGGGCTCCGGCTGGACCCCCCAGAAGGGAGGAGAACTGGGGAAGGAGAGAGGAAAGCAGAAGCCAGAAGGAGGCATGTGGAGCAGGGATTGTGTAGATCGCATTAGTTTCCTGAGGTTTGTAATACTTTGACCCAGTTTCAGTTGCTGATGGCCAGGGAGCTACAGGAGGTTGTGTTAGGGAATCTGGTGGTGGCCCCTTCTGGCCTTAGACTCCATGACTTTCTGGTAGCACCTGGGCTAACCCACATGCCTTATGAAGCAAGACCCCTGTGCACCTTCTCCAGCGGCAAAAGGAAGGGCAGGGCTAGGAGAGTCCATTCGAGCACCCAGGGACCTCTGTGAATTTGGTTTCACTTGACTGTAACATCACCTCTGAATGCAAGTGCAGACCCTCAGAGCGCAGAGGGAGCCAGAAGGCCAGGCAGATGGGTTATGACCATCCTGGGGCCGTTTATTCCAACCAACTCATCTTGCTGACAGATTTCTCACTGCGTGGCTGTAATTAGTAACCGGGCGAGCTAAATGAAGAGCCCGGGCCCCTCCGGAGCGCAGGGGCGGTCACTCTCCCTCAGTCACGCAGCCTCTCCTTGGCACCCTTCTGGGCATGTGAAATGCCACGGCTTCACAGTTTGATTGGTGCCACTGCAGGGTCGAGGTGCTGGAGCCTTGGGCTCTGGCGTGGGGTTTCCTGGTTTCTCCTGGAACTGTCCTCTCTGGTCCTTCTGCCAGCAAATGATTAGGACCCAGGCTCCCAGGATTTCCTGTAGCACTTGTTACTCTAAGCTCACCGGCTCCCCCTGCTGAGTGGGGCTCCCATGTTTGCTCCACTTCCAGCGTTGGTCCCCCTGCAGCTTTGATCATGATGCCCAGGGGACACCGCAGAAGGGGGGCTTTGGACTTTGAGCCCAGTTGCTTAAGGGGCCGTGGAATAGGCTGACCCAGCAAGAAGCGTCACTGCTTGGACACAGACAGAGGTGCTGCCGTGGCATGAGAAGGCAGCTCCGTGCACCTTTGGAGGCCAGTGCTGCAGAGCCATGGGGCCTTTCCTCTGCTGCCAGGCCCCATTGATCAGTGGGGTCAACGGGAGTGACTGACCTCACCTGGGCGCCAATGCTGGGGAGTTCTGCCCCTTGTCTGTGTCCTGAGCATGGAGAGGCCTGGCAAAGGGAAGTCAGGCACCTAATTTCCTTGGGCTGTGATACAAAACCCACTCTAAAGACGACCCAGTTGCCCTCCCACCTCAGCGTTCCCCCTCCAGCCTCCCAGCCACCAGTCCTGATCCGGGCCATACTGAATCTCATCCAGCCCCTGAGAATGCCAGTGAGGTCGGCGGGCAGGGCAAGCAGTGCCCGCTGCACACGGCACGTTCTCCTGGAGAATCCCGGCGCTCGGCGCAGTTTGCTGCTGGTGCCGCGGGGTCCCGCCCGCACCGAGGGCTAGACTGAGGCCCACCAAACTCATTTCACGCCAGGGCCATGGTAGAGCCGCGAGCTGGTTGGACCTGAACCGCATTCCTCTCCTGTGTATTTGATTTCAAGACTTGCCGGGGAGAGAGCGTCACCATCCCAGGGGAGGACGCGGGAGTAGTCCAGTGTCTAATGTACTGGCGGTCGGAAGCAGCTGTACCTACAGCTTATCAAGCCAGTTATTACTGATAAGGCAAAATGTTGTTACTTTGAAATGGAAACGGCAAGTTCTCATTAGCGGCTTCACTTCCAGATCAGAGGCTTGAGTGAGCCAGCTCACGCTGACACTCCAAATTGCACAACTTCTCCACCGCACGGCCAAGGCTCTGTACTTGTGCTTTTCTGGCTCCCGAGAGCTGGCCCTGGGGCTTGCAGAGCCGGCAGCCTCCCAGGCACTGAAGGGGGAGAGGGGCAGGTGGGGCGGGGGGCTGGCGACTGCGCCTTGCTTTGCACTCGCTAAACGGGGGTGAGCACCAAAACCTGAATAGTGCCTTTTAGGCATGATGGCCGTGAATGGGGCATGGGGAAAGGTACAAGGAAGGGAGGGTCGAGAATAGATAGAAGGAATAAGGGGGAATAGATGACAAAGATGCTATCTCAATGCCAGCTGTCAATCTGTCTGTCTGTCTATCTATCCAACCCCATAAACCCCATCTATCTATCTATCTATCTATCTGTCCCAAGACACCCCCTCTATCTTTCTATCTATTCCCAGACACCCCCTCTATCTATCTATCTATCTATCTATCTATCCCCAGACAGCACCTCTATCTATCTATCTATCTATCTATCTATCTATCTATCTATCTATCTATCTATCTATCCCCAGACACCCCCTCCATCTATCTATCTATCTATCTATCCCCATACACCCCCTCTATCTATCTATCTATCTATCTACCTATCTATCCCCTGCCCCCTCTTTCTAGCTCTTGGCATTATACCAGCGCCGGGCAGCATGCTCACCACCATGGTGTGTTTGGGGGGAGACGGACGTTGCTCGAGGGGCAGGGGATCAATGCTAGTGCCCCCTTCATGCTGCAGGATTCCCAGAGTACTTCCCAAGCGCCACGCACGGAGCCCCGCTGACATGCAGCCACCTCTGGGGTGCAGCGCTCTAGTGGTGTGGGAGGCAGCCACAAAGCACATGACGGAGTTGTAGGCCAGGCTGCGTGTGCAGAAAGTGCCAGGGGTCAGTCGGGTGGCCTCAGTTTTGGGTGGGTAACGCTGGTGCTGGGAATCCTGAGCTTGCATTTGAATGGCAGGAGCCAGTGGAGCTATGCCTGATTTACCCCAGGTGGAGATTTGCCCATGGAGTCCCATGGGGCTATGGTGATTTACCCCAGTTGGGGATCTGGCCCATGGGGCTATGGTGATTTATCCCAGTGGGGATCTGGCCCATGGAGCTGTGGTGATTTACCCCAGTTGGGGGTCTGGCCCATGGGACTATGGTGATTTACCCCATCTGGGGATCTGGCCCATGGGGCTCTGGTGATTTACCCCAGCTGGGGATCTGGCCCCATAAAACTATAGTGATTTACCCCCAGCTGGGGATTTGGCCCATGGGGCTATGGTGATTTACCCCAGTCAAGATTCGTGGCAGAATTGTTACCCTGGTCTCCCAGAAGGGGCACTAAGTGAGTCCCTCAGGGTTGCGCAGGGAGTCGTGGCAGAGGCAGGCATGGAGCTGGCCAGCTCCCAAGGCAAGTACTGCAACGACTGGGCCAATCTCCCTTCCTGGCCCTGAGGCAGCTCCCAGGCCTTGATGCTGCCTAGCTTGTTCCCTGGGCCCCCAGAGCAGCCAGACTCTGCAGTCCGTGTGCTCCAGCCCCACGCTGTCGCCTCAACTCACACCAAGCGAGTCTGGGGAACAGGGCGTGACAGACGCAATCGGAGAATGTTTACCCGAGTCCCAGAATAAAGCTCTCGTCTGCGCGACTTACAGCCCCACCCTCTCTAATTTATGGAGACCTGGTTTCTGCAGCGTGATAAAACACAGTAGCAAGAATACACTTCAGGATGGACTCCAAGACACTTAAACTGGTTAATGAGCTGCCTTCCTGCTCATAAATTAATTTACCCACTGTCCCTGCACCCAGGGGGAGTGGACACATGCACGCAGACTGCGATGAATAATGGATCGCGCAAACCTCCGGCCCCACAAACTTTGCCTTATGCTTTCCATGAGGCATCTCCTGGCAGTCTCTGGCTGAGTGATTTTTCGTTTGTGGCTGAGATTTGTTCCACAGGAGCTTTCAGTTACCTGGAGAGATTGGGGAGTACGAATACGGTGTGAGGGCTATAAACCTGTTACATAATTCACAGATTACAGAGCGGAATCTGCTATCTGTTCCTGTAAATAATTGAACATTCAGATGAGGTGGGGAGCTGAGCCTGGGCGTCACTGCTGTGTACACAGAGAGGGTACAGTGATATTACACCCAAAAAGGGGCATTACAGAAACACTAAGGCTGCAAAGTGTTTGACCTTAATTCAGCCCCCTTGGTCATACGGATTATGATCGATTCTTTAATGCCATGATCGCAGCCAACTTCTTTCCCCGGGCCCCCTGCCTCATTCAATGCACAGGACCTGCTCTTGGGACCGAATCAGGGCTGTGCAGCAAGGAGGCTGTTATCTGGAGGAGCCCTGCCTCGTTCGTTGCAGAAGCTGGCGGCAGTGCAGTGAACGAGGCAGGGACTGCAGGAAGAGAAAGGAGAGTCTCCTGGTGAAGGCATTTGAGTGCTACCCTGGTGAACTGGATTCTAGCCCTGCTTCTGCCACAGAGCTCCTGTGTGAGGAGTCACCTAAAGCAAACTTTTTACAGGGAGCCTCTGTCTGCTTCTCCTGTTCTGGGTGCCCAACCTGAGACGCTGTGGTCCGATTTGCTTTGTGAGCCCTCCCAGCTGAGGTCAATGAGAGCTCTGCGCTCAACATAGGAAGTGCTGTCACATACTCGGCGCTCTGCCTCTCAGATTGGGCACCTAAAAGGAGATGCCGTGTTTGACAATTTTGGCCTTCATCTCTGTGCCACAATTCCCCAGAGATAATGAGAGCACCTAGCCTGACTGGGGGGCCAGGAAGATCAATGCATTAATGTTGGGAAAGGATTAAGGGACTACATTGAGAGCACCACACAGAAACCCAGGAGGAAATGAACCATTCTGCAATCAGAGCAGAGTTTGAATGGTAAGGCCTGGGGCCACCCACGGGATGATGAGGATGAATGAGCTATTGATAGCTGCTCTTTCGCAGAGCACCGTCTGTCCTGTGCACTGAATGAGACAGGGGGTCTGTGCAATTTTAATGTTCTTTTAACGACATTTTGCAGTATGTAATTGTGGTGGGGTGAACCCCGCTCCTGGGGTGCCACCTGAGGTGCTGGGGTCTCACTGAGCCTAACCTTTCCACCAGCCTGGGTTTCCTCACCCTGTTCTTGCCATGCTTGGCTCTCAAGCCTTCTCCAGCACACACACAGGTAAGGCCACACTCAGCTGCAGACACAGACTGAAATCTATGTGGGAACATTTAGCTAGGCTAGGGGAATGGCCAGGGGAATGTGCACACCTCCTTTGGGGTATAAACCCAAAATAATATTGACTTGCGCTGTATAGAAAGATCTGCACAGTGCAAGCTCATAAAAATTCACCCTCTCCCACAATGTGGAGAGAGATATGCACAACTTTTTGCTCCCCCCTCCCCGCCCCCAATATGAATTGCACAAACTGGGTTTTGAAATAAACAAGAAATACGTTTATTAACTACAAAAGGTAAATTTTAAGTGATTATAAGGAATAGCAAACAGAACAAAGCAGATTACGGAGCAAATAAAACAAAACACGCAAACTAAGATTAATACACTCAAGAAACAGGTCACAAAATATAATTTCTCACCCTAAATGTTGTTTTAGGTAAATTACAGAGTTTCTGTAGCTTAGAGTTCCAGTTATTTATCTTCGCAGACTAGACCCCTGTCTCAGCCTGGACTCATCCCCTGCCTTTTCCTTCAGGTGTTTTTAGCAGTCTTCCTTCTTGGGCAGGGAGGCAGTGGAGAAGAGTCCTGATTGCCTTACTTCCCAGCATTAAATAGAATTTACATAAGGCGGGAATCTTTTGTTTCCCAGTCTGACCCCCACCCCCTCTTAATGGAAAAACACTGAAAGCCCAAGATGGGGGTCTAGTACCAGATGACACGATCACCTGACCCTGTAGTGTCAAAGCAGCAACCTGGGGAGCTTCTCAGGAAGGCAGGAGATTAGTATCTTCCAAATCTTATTGTTCTTCCTAATGGCCCATTGAGGCTGATTGCCTACTGTCTGGTGGGTGTTCTCCCAAATACACACACAGTTATAATTGTTACATAGTCAATATTCTTACCTTCAGATACAGGAATGGTATGTGCATACAAAGTGGATAATCACATTCAGTAAATCAGAACCTTTCCAATGATACCTTACATAGAATCATAGAATATCAGGGTTGGAAGGGACCTCAGGAGATCATCTCAAAGCAGGACCAACCCCAACTAAATCATCCCAGCCAGGGCTTTGTCAAGCCTGACCTTAAAAATATCTAAGAAAGGAGATTCCACCACCTCCCTAGGTAATGCATTCCAGTGTTTCACCACCCTCCTAGTGAAAAAGTTTTTCCTAGTATCCAACCTAAACCTCCCCCACTGCAACTTGAGACCATTACTCCTTGTTCTGTCATCTGCTACCACTGAGAACAGTCTAGAGACATCCTCTTTGGAGCCCCCTTTCAGGTAGTTGAAAGCAGCTATCAAATCCCCCCTCACTCTTCTCTTCTGCAGACTAAACAATCCCAGTTCCCTCAGCCTCTCCTCAGAAGTCATGTGTTCCAGTCCCCTAATCATTTTTGTTGCCCTCCGCTGGACTCTTCCCAATTTTTCCACATGACCCATCTTGCATAAAACATATCTCAGTTATGCCATATTCATATCACACTATTTCTATGAAGAATGTGGGGTGTAAGTCACAGTAATAGCCAGTGTTTTTTAATGCTTAAAAATGAAAACAGCAACAACGGTTGGGCTCTTTAGATCCCCGGCAGGTTCTCTACCAGCTCAGCTAACAGAGAACTGGTAGCAGTAATAGGCTGTTATCTTCTATGTGGCCCTGCCGCTGGAGGGGGGCACACACTTTGCGGGAGGGTTTCGCAGCTGTGTGCTGAGAGCAGAGGAAGGACATTCTGGGCCAAAGGGGGTGACTGATGGTCTCCCGCACCGTGCGTAAGATCACCACCTGGGCTGGTGCTGGTGGTTCTGTCATGCGTAGGCTCAGCTCAGCTCCTTTGGGACCAGATCCTGCACGGGGCCAATGAACTCAGCGCAATCAGTGGTAGAGGAGGGCCTTTCCGGGAGGCGCCCAGGACCTACATCCCACCTGGGTGAGCCGAGTCAGAAAACCCTTCCCCCCTCCCAAGCCTGTGTCCATGCCCCGGGATCTTCTCCACAGCCACAAAGGCTAGAAACCCGGAGTCTTTTTAAGGAAGATGTGAAATGTGCTGAACCTGATGGAGGCCCCAGGGGACAAAGCGGGGAGAGCTGCAAAGGGTTCCAGATGGTGAGCGTGAAGCTGGCATCCCATGCAGCCCTTACCGGGGCTGGAGCTATCGGCTCCTTGCCCAGACAGGCCCGCACTCAACGCCTAGACGTGAATCCTTCAGCTCAGGTTACGCCAAGCATGGCCATAATAGAGTGCAGTACATTTAAGAGCTAATATACAGTAGCTTTATAACAGGGCCTCTCCATCACTGGGACAGGGCGGGTGGCTTTCAGTGAATTGAAAAGCTGGTGGCCCCAGACCAACCGAGCTGGTGGATTTATTACCGAAGGTAATGCGAGCAGCAGACCATCATATTATTGTGATCAACGACACAATATCCAGAGTGCTCATTCACCGGGGGATTCATTTCAGAGCTCATCTTTATTCAGACGCAGCCGCGGCACAGCCGAGATTGTCTTTGCAGACATGCTGAGCTTGTGTCTATCTGATGTCAATGCCGGGGCCAAGGAGAGTTTGGGAAATTAAATACCCCTTCCTATGCCCTCCCGTACCGCCCACAATACAGCTGCCTGCTCAGGGTATAGTGTCTGATTGTTGAAAGAGCTCATGGCTGGATCCCCCAGAGCCCAGCGCCCGCGATCGGAGCCGGATTCCCCAGGGCTCAGCGACCGGGGCCGGGTTCCCCAGGGCCCAGCGCCTGTGGTCGGGGCCAGGTTCCCCAGGGCTCAGCGCCCGCGATCGGGGCCAGATCCCCCAGGGCTCAGCGCCTGCAAACGGGGCTGGATCCCCAAGGGCTCAGCGCCCACGATCAGGGCCAGATCCCCCAGGTCCCAGCGCCCATGATCGGGGCCGGATCTCCCAGGACCCAGCGCTCGCAATCCAGGCCAGATTCCAAGAGTCCAGCTCCCATTGAGACACCTAAACAAGGGCCAGATTTGCTCCACATCCTATTGTGACCTGGCCACATATTCCAGAGCACTCAGTGTCCAACCTGCATCCAGCACACCAAGTCCCTGAAAAAACCAGGCCCCCTCCTGGGTGCTGAGCCCTTCTGCAGACCTCCCCAAGCAGACCTGGTCTGCAGCCACCACTGGTGTTTCAGTGGAGAGCATTTTGCACCTGTCAGTCATCGGGCTCACATATTTTTCTGAAGTTGCAAACCAAGATCAGTGCATCCAACTGAGCTGATCTGCAGAGGCAGGTGGGTCAGCGGCCAATCTCGGGTGCAGGAAGGCAGGCTGGATGATTTGCAGGTGTGGAATTGCACTCACAGAGACAAACAGGCTGTGTGGAGACCTGGAACGGTATCAGAGTCGCTGGTGTGAGATCCTCCCTCCACCCTACGGGCAGGCAATGTTGCATTCTTGACTTACAGCCCTAAGAAGAAACATGAGCAATCCATTAGTAATTTCCTCCCTTAGCTCCTTAATTGGCTTGGATTGGTCTGTAATAAGCGGCCCCCTCAGGATATATTTGTTTTATAGCACATTTAACTAATGTTATTTGCATAAATGGAAATTAAAGAATGGGGGAGACACAACAATGGGATTAAAATTGATTCGGTGCAGCAACGTCTCAAGGTATTAACGTTAATGACGGTGACGGGGGTGCCAGTGAATAGCACCTTAAAGGCAGATACCATGTAAATACATTAGCAACAATGCACGGCTAATAGGGATTGCTTCCGTTAAATAAATTGTTCCAAGACGTGCCACTGGCACACGGAAGCGGCGTGTCTAATGCAATTGACTTATCCACTCGGGGCTGCATCCCAGAGGTGCGGAGGGCTAGCTGTCTTTATAGAGCTGGTTCTGATATTTCCTGCAGGGCTGGGTGCAGAGTAAGGCGGAGTAACCCAAGAGTAGGGTTTAGGAGCTGATGGTTTTCTTAGATCTCCCCGCGTGACCCGGGACAAGTCATGTAAACGCTCCATCACTTTCACGCAGTTGGAGAAGTTTCGAAAAGATGCAGAATGGCACAAGGCAAAACAGAATCTAGACACAGCTTGTCCTGTCGCATCCGGGGTCAGAAAAGGGGAAGGAGGAACATATGGAATTTCAGGCCATTTTCAGGTTTTGACAGAGCCAAAACAAAACGACCGTTTTGAGTCAAAGCCAAATGAAATAAATGTTTTGTCGCAAATGGAAACACTTCAAACAGACATTTTTGAATGAAAATATTTGATTTAAGGGTGGGGGGTTGTTTTGACCAGCTTTGGGTGCTCTCCAGCCTCTCCGGGGGCAGTGTGGTGGGAGGCATCACAGAGGCCGATTGTCTCGATCCATAGATCTCAAAGCACTTTACAAAGGAAAGTCAGTAGCATTATCTTTATTTTACCGGTGGGTAAACTGAGGCACAGCGAGGCGCAGGCATTTGCCTGTGGTCACACAGCAAGGCAGTGACGGAGCCTGGAGCTCCCCAAGACCGTTCTCACCACTGGACCATCTGTGCAACTGCTTGCTTGCTGTGTGCACGTTTGCTACAATCGCACACACACATTGGGTAACTGCGGGTGCAAAGGCCTCCAATCTGGGGACAGTCGGCACCTCCAGGGGCCGCTCACTACCTAGCAGGATCACACCCCTGGTTCCCAATCCTCCAGAGGGTCGAAAGCCAGGCAGGGCTCCGTCCCCTTTCCACACGCTCCACCCATCTGGAAATCAGGCCCAGCTGGTCTGCGCTTACTGCGGCTGGAGGCTCCTCCAGGCAGGGAATCAGCCCAGCTCCCCTTGACGGCCTCCTCCCGGCAGTAACGGAGCAGGCTTAGGCCCTGGGCTCTGAAAGCCTGCGCCAGGGGACAAGCTGCCCAATGGCGGC
This sequence comes from Eretmochelys imbricata, assembly GCF_965152235.1. Lineage (NCBI taxonomy): Eukaryota > Metazoa > Chordata > Testudines > Cheloniidae > Eretmochelys > Eretmochelys imbricata. The sequence goes on along the minus strand of NC_135588.1, from coordinate 21,089,614 downwards.
TCCCTGCTCGGCCACTGGAGGGCCCCGCAGAGCGAGACAAAGCCCCCCTCTTCCGAAGGGGGCAGCATGCGGCCCGCATGGCACCCCAGCACCTGCGGCCTGAGTCACCAGGGACCGGAGGTGAAAGTAAGCCGGTACGCCCCAGTACGGCGTACCGGTAAGAGCCGGTGCACCGTACTGGGGCAGCCCGGCTTCCCCAGGGGGCAATTTAAAGTGGCTTTAGCCCCAGGCCCTTTAAATTGCCTCCAGAGCCCCGCCCCGCTGCTGGAGCCCTGGGGTAGCGGCTGTGGGGCTCCGGCGGCTATTTAAAGGGCCTGGGGCTCCCCTGCTTCTACCGCCCGGGCCCTTTAAATAGCCGCGAGAGCCCCATCGCCACTACTCCAGGGCTGCGGGGGCTATTTAGAGGACCAGGGCGGTAGAAGCAGGGGAGCCCGGGCCCTTTAAATAGCCCCCGGAGCCCCGGGCTGCTGCTGCTTCCCCTTTCGTGCAACACCCTCGCTGACCACTGGGGGCGCTCTTGCAGTGCACAGCGGCCTTTTGTTCCTGCAAGTGAGCCGACCCGCCGGTGGCCAGTTCCAGCCTTGCACAGAGGCTGCTATCTGGGTACCACGCTGGACGCCGTCCCCTCGCTCAGCCCAGCTCTCAGCAGGCCGGGATGTGACGCCAGACAATGTGCGGCTCCGGCAGTGATCGGTTCTTGCTCTGACTGACCCATAATGAGAGCGGCAGTCTAGTGATGGTTTGCCTTTGCCGTATGGCGGATGTGTCCTTCCCAGCTCCTGGCCTCGGCGAGCCGAAGACAACTCCTGCCATTTAACATCCCTGTACTGCCCCTTACTTTTCCTCCATTTAGCATTTGACCTATGGAGGTGAACGTGTCGGGGGGCGGGGAGAACAGGGCACCCGCCTGGCAGGTGTTCGAGATCGGAGCTGCCTTCGTCTGCAGAGCCGCGGCCTCCGGGAACCACAGCTCCCAGCCATCCGCGCTCCAGCTGGAGCTGTAATCTCCCCAGGCCACACGCCGTTGGGGGTCTGCCCCCCCTCCCCCCCCCCCCCGGCTCCAGCCAAGCTGCCAATGCAGCGCCTTGGAGGTGTGATGGCACCCGCTGCTGCAGGGCTCGATCCAACCTGCAGCCCTGGGAGTGGCCGCAGGCCACCGGCCCCGCTGCTCAGTGCTGGTGCTTCCCTCCCTGTCCTCCCCAGGTGTCCAGCAGCTGCGACTACGTCTTTGTGAGCGGGAAGGAGACGCGCGGCTCCATGAACGCCCGGGTGACCTTCAGCTACGAGCACCTGAGCGCCCTGCTGGAGATGACGGTGTGGGTGCCCAAGCTGCCGGTGCACATCGAGCTCTCGGACCCCAGGCTGAGCCAAGTGAAGGGCTGGAGGGTGCCCATCCTGCCGGACAGGAGGTGTGCTCCTGCATGGGGGGCCAGAGGGGAGCTCTTGCCCCGCGGGCCGGGGCGCTTGCGGCCACGGGAGCAGGGGGCAGGGGACTCTGCCCTTGTCCGGCTTTGCCAGTCACAAATGCGGTTCCCACTGGCTTGGTGCTCCACCCATCTGGAAATCAGGCCCAGCTGGTCTGCGCTTACTGCGGCTGGAGGCTCCTCCAGGCAGGGAATCAGCCCAGCTCCCCTTGACGGCCTCCTCCCGGCAGTAACGGAGCAGGCTTAGGCCCTGGGCTCTGAAAGCCTGCGCCAGGGGACAAGCTGCCCAATGGCGGCTCCCTGCTCGGCCACTGGAGGGCCCCGCAGAGCGAGACAAAGCCCCCCTCTTCCGAAGGGGGCAGCATGCGGCCCGCATGGCACCCCAGCACCTGCGGCCTGAGTCACCAGGGACCGGAGGTGAAAGTAAGCCGGTACGCCCCAGTACGGCGTACCGGTAAGAGCCGGTGCACCGTACTGGGGCAGCCCGGCTTCCCCAGGGGGCAATTTAAAATGGCTGTAGCCCCAGGCCCTTTAAATTGCCTCCAGAGCCCCGCCCCGCTGCTGGAGCCCTGGGGTAGCGGCTGTGGGGCTCCGGCGGCTATTTAAAGGGCCTGGGGCTCCCCTGCTTCTACCGCCCGGGCCCTTTAAATAGCCACGAGAGCCCCATCGCCACTACTCCAGGGCTGCGGGGGCTATTTAGAGGACCAGGGCGGTAGAAGCAGGGGAGCCGCGGGCCCTTTGAATAGCCCCCGGAGCCCCGGGCTGCTGCTGCTACCCCGGTGGGGGGGCACTTACCTTACAGGGTGGGCTGGGGCTGGCTCTGACCCCCTCAACCCCGCCTTTCCGCCCTAGGCCCTGCCCCTTCCGGGGGCCAGAGCGGGCCCCAGAGTACCGGTAAGTCACTCGACTTACTTTCACCCCCGCCAGGGACCCTCATGCTGCCCCCAGCTCCCCGGGGCTGGAAGAGCGGCCTTTGCTGGGGTGTTTCTAAGCTGTGCAGACAGCTCACAGCTCAGCCAGGCTCCGAGCGGAGAGAGGGCCTGGGTCAGTGCAGTGCACATACACGTGTGCACAGAGACATGTACACAAGCACACGTAGCCACCTCTGCGGATGCACACGCGCGGGTACACACTTCTGGGCACACGCGGTCACGTGGGCACAGATGCACACAAAGACACGCACACACACGCAGACGTACCGCCGCAGATGGGCACCTATCCAGGCACGTGTGTGTACCACGTACACGCGTGCCCCCGGGTACACCTTCCCTCACCCCCACATGCCCACAAGCACAGGCCAAGTCGTGAACGTGCATGGGACTACGCAGGTGCCCGCAGGGAGGCCCAGGTGCACATATTCATGTGAACACACGCCCACACCCACACCCACCCACACCCACTCCTTTCCTGGACACTGCCATAATTCATCTAATAAATAATGTACAGTGCCCAGCACAACGGGGGTCCTGGTTCAGGACAGGTGCCTAGGAACTACCATAATTCACCTAATATACAGAGCACATGCCTTACACACCCTTTCAGCTCCCGTGGGTACAGCGGGCCAAGGCCTTTTGTTCAGGATGCACCAATAGAGCTGGCCCTGGCCCTTCACATTAACCCCATCCCCTCCAACAGCAAATGCCACGTGCCATGGGATCTGCCGTCCAGGGCCACCTGCATCCAGAACCCTTTTGTCAGCCAGCTGCCCACACGGTCTTCTGCCCCCGGGGGTGGTTTGCTATCTGTAGCAATGCTACTGCACATCTTGAGTTAGACACAGGCCTCACCGCTGAATTGCAGCTACCTCTGGGGTGGAGCATGGAGGCTGCTGAACTGCACAGTGACAGCTGGAAGTGAGGGAGCGTGCCTATATAGCGAGCCACCTGCGAGAGAATCATAGATCAGTCGGGCAGCAGGGGAAATCAAGAAGTCTTTTCATCCAAACCCCCTGCTCTGAAGCAGGAGCAAGTAAACGGGCTAGACCATCCCTGACAGGTGTTTGCCCAACCAGTTGGTAAAACCTTCAACGACGGGGATCCAGCCTAGGTCACCTGTTCCAGAGTTTGAATATTCTTAGAGATAGAACGTGTTTCCTAATATCTAACCTGAATTTCCTTTGCTGCAAACTAAGCTGATTGCTTGTCCTGACCTCAGTGGGCATGGAGAGCAAATGATCCCCATCCTCTTTCGAGCAGCTATTTACATATTTGATGGCTTTTATCAGGTGCCCCCAAGTCTTTTCTTCTCTAGAATCTGAACACACTCAGTTCTGTCAATCTCTCCTCCCAGGTCAGGTTTTCTAAACCTTTGACCATTTTTGTGGCTCTCCTCCCGACTTTCTCCAGTTTGATCACATCTCTCGGACAGTGCGGCGCCCGGAACTGGACACAGCGCTCCATCTGAGGCCTCCCCAGCGCTGAGCGGCATGGGACAATTACGTACAACACTCCGGTTAATACGGCCCTTTTCGCAACGGCCTCACGCTCTTGGCTCCTACTCAGTTTGCGATCCCCGATAGCCCCCAGATCCTTTCCGGCCGAACTGCCGCCTAGCCAGTATCCCGTTCCGGCAATGCGTCCGTCACCGGTCTCTGGTACCCGGTAGCTGCAGAGCAGGGGCAGCCCCAGCCAGGGCAGGGTGGCTGATCTGTCTTGTGCCCCCAGGTCCGTGCGGGAGAGCGAGGATGATGAGGACGAGGATGAGCGGAAGCAGAACCGGGGCTGCACCCTGCAGTACCAACACGCCACCCTGCAGGTCTTCACCCAGTTCCACACCACCTCCTCGGAGGGCACCGACCAGGTCATCACCATGCTGGGACCCGACTGGCTGGTGGAGGTCACCGACCTGGTCAGCGACTTCATGAAGGTGGATGACCCCCGGGTGGCCCAGCTGGTGGACAGCAGCACGTTGGCCGGGCGGGAGCCGGGCACCACGCTCTTCAAGGTACGGGCCCCTCACCCCCTTTCCTCGGGGCACGGGGAATCACATGGCTGTGGAGCTGGAAGGCAGCGAAGGAACGAGCCCTGCGTGCACAGGGGTGAGTGGATAAGCCGGGGCCCTGTGTCTGGGCTCATGGGGCACTCCAGCTGGCAAGCACTTGCTAGAGGTGATCAGGGATTCCCTAGGGGCCTCTGTCCCTCGGGGTTGAGCTAACAGCTGATGAAGCAGGGGAGGAAGTCCCTCTCTTCCCCCCGGTGGGGGGTCAGGCTATTTCCTGCCTCTCCTCTCTCCAGCCATTATATACTGAAGGCGGGGAGTGGCCTGTACCAGGCTCCAGCAGCTGATGGCTAGGCCACCCCACAGCTGTGGGGAAGGGGCCCCTGGCAGCATGATGGAGCAACTCACATGGGGAGGGACAGGTGCCCGCTCCGTGGCAATGCCTGGGGAAACCCCAGAGGGGCCCCGCCGTCCCCATGGGCTGCCTGAGCTGGGGCTAGTTGCAGGTAGGACAGTGGCCGTCCCTGATTGCAGGTGGGCTCAGGCTTGCAGCCCGGCTCTGCACATGGACCCCGCTGGAAAGCCCCGATCAGGGTCAGTTCCACTCCCCGTCTCCCTAGAGTTAAAGGGGCGGAGGGACCTTTCACCCACTGCCTGTAAAAGCCTCCCATGGGCATGGGGCCGATTGGCCGATGCCGGGTGCCAGCCGCTGTCAGCGGGGAAACGCTCCAAAGCTCCTTGCCCTGGAGTGCATCTCCCTTCTGCAGCCGACCCCCCGGGGCGGGGTTTGTGATGGAGGTACTGCCCCCTCCCCTCCTCGGCCAGAAGGAGAGGTCAGGCTGGCACCAGGCATCCGAGGGGCTGTATGCAGAAGGAAAAGGTGGAGCCCAGCTGGGATAGGCCTCAGGCTGGGGTAGTCTGGATCGGGGGCCCTTTGCGGCTTTCCGGTTCAGAGGCCGGCCTGGGTGTGTCCGTTGCACAGAGGGCGTGTGCAGGGTGTTGGCGTCCTGGGCTCGGAGTCCCCCAGAGAGGCAGTAAATGTGCAAATTCTCTGCCGTGCTGACGAGGGCGTCCTCCCCGCCGTGGGTGCCCGTCGCGCTGAGGTCCCCGTGCCCCAGAAGCAGCATCTGCCTGGCCAAGCCGTGCCTTTGATCCTCGCTCTGGCTGTGAATGTCATCCTGGCTTTGAAGCTCCGCAAGCAGCCGCCTCTCTCCTTCCTCCCTCCGGGGCTGGAGGGGTGACGGGGTGGGAGCAGTTTAAAGTTATCTCCTGAGCACATGCCTCCCCTGCGGGCTGGATCAGCCATTAACTGCAAGGCCCGGCGGCTCGGGCTGTAATTAGTTCTGGGCCTAGGCTCGGTTACGCTTTCCTAAGCGAAATTCCTGGTTTCTTCGACACTGGCTTCAAAGGGCCGAGCGTCGCAAGGTCAGCAGGGCTGCTGCCGGGGGGGTCAGTGCTCTCCAGGAAACCCCGCTCCGTGTGTCACAGCAGCTCGGGCGCGGTGCAGGCAAAGGTCGTGCCCATGGGGTCATCTCTGAGGCTCTGCCGGACGCTTTTTCAGCTCCACTGTGCTCTGGGGGCCAGTGATGTTTCTTGGCTGAGCAGGAGGCTAGGGGAAGGGGGGAACTGCAGCACTGCTTTGTGGGAAAGGGTGGGCCCTCCTTGGCATCAGCAGGGCACTGCTGTGAGGGAGCTCGCAGCACCGAGGGTGGTCCCTCATTGGCGTTGGCAGGGTAGTCTCTGTGAGGGAGCTCACAGCACTGGGGGTGGTTCCTCATTGGCGTTGGCAGGGCACTGCTGTGAGGAAGCTCGCAGCACTGGGGGTGGTCCCTCATTGGCATTGGCAGGGCGGTGCCAAGAGGTGGTGGGTGACTGGCTGGGCCATCACGGCCGCTCCCCGACCGCTCCCTCTTGCAGGTGGTGTCCCCGCTCATGGAGGCAGTGCTGGGGGAGACGGTGCTGACGGTGGCGGACGAGAAGGTCAGCATCATCGATCTGAAGGCCCAGGTGGTGTCCAGCCTGTCGCTCTCCCTCCATCCCAGCCCCGGCAACAGCCACACCATCATCGCTAAGACGGCCGCCCAGCAGACCCTGAACTTCTCCAAGCAGGTAACACAGGGCTCACGCCGCATGGCTCGCAGAGTGTGGGACTACACCTCCCAGCATGCACTTTGGCTCCCCATGGAGCACTGCATGCTGGGGCTTGTAGTCTCCCAGTGCCACACCCGCACATGGACACCTGTACTCACTGCTCTGCCGTTTGGATGTGGATGTGTTTCGTTGGGGCTCATCTCATCAGCCCAGCGGAAATTCACCCCCATCGCATGTGATATGGCAGGACTGCTCATTTCTGACTGGGAGAGGCCCTGGCTCCATCTGGGGACGGGATCCCCTATCTGCGGGCCTCGGGGGCAGCTCACTCCTGTAAGTGCCCGTAGAACGGCGGGAGTTCCCACTGCTCTCATTCCGTGTAACCCCCAGCGCCCAGCCCCTCCTGGAGACCTCATGCATCCAGCTGGCCTGCAGGGATGACCCTGCAGCTTTTCCTGGCTGCCAGGGGCACTGTGGGATCTGCTCTGCCGGCAGAAGCCAGGGGCCTCTCTGGCTCCCCTCTCATTGATCCCTGGCTGGATCCAAGCAGGGCCAGGGCAGCCAATGGTGGGAGCAGAAGGTGAGGGGGTTCAGTCCTGGCCCCGTAAACCACCCACCCCAGATACCCTCAGCACCCACTCATCTGCCTACCCCAGACGCCCCCAGTTCCCAGCCACTGACCGACCCCAGATCTGCCAGAAACCCACCCCCTTACCCCAGGAGCCTCCTGCCCCACCCACAGCTGCCAAGCTTCCGGCAGCTCTGTGTCCTGCTTGGGTCAGGGTGTATTGATTATATGCAAGTTATTTACAAACATGCAAATTAGATCACTAACTAATTTGCATACTGGACTTTGCATCTGTACCAAACTTGCCCGCTATGCCTAGGAGCCCCCAGGTGAGGCATGGCCCTGGGAATCGTTTGCAGCAGTGCCTTGGCATAGCGCTGGCTGCAGGGTGCGGTATCCCGGGTCTCTTCACTGGCCATATTGCAGTGTGTAGCTGCAGCCCCTCTATGGGATCACCAGGGGCTCTGTGCGGTATGAGAGAGGCCGACTGAGCTCACGCTCTTTACAGAGACCTCAGTGCCAGTGATGGGTGACGGGCGGGTGTCATGGGACTTCCGCTGAAATAAAAGATACACTGGGGTGAAGTGGGCCCGAGGAATGTAACCGGTTGGCACCGGGGGCAAGAGGGGAGGGCATTTGAAACCAATGCTTGCTCTCTGTGTGGGCTTTTTATAAGCCTGCTAAACAGCTCAGTCCTTTCAAACCCGTACTCCCACCTGGGGAGAGAGACAGAGGATGGGGAATGGATGGATGGTTGAAAAGATTGTCAGATGGATGTGCATGGTGGATGGATTCAGGGATGGATGGATTCAGGGATGGATGAACAGCATGGGGGATGGAGAGGATGGGGGAAGGAGGGAGAGAATGGATAGAGAGCATGGGGGATGGATGAATGGATGGGGAATGGATGGAGGGTTGGAAAGCATGGGGGATGAATGATTGGACAGAATGGGGGATGGACGGATGGATGGATGGGTGAAGAGCACGGGGAACGGATGGATGGTTGGAGACCATGGGGGTTGGAGGGACGGGTGGATGGTTGGAGACCATGGGGGATGGAGGGACGGATGGATGGTTGGGGAGCTTGGGGGATGGAGGGAAGGATGGATGGTTGGAGACCATGGGGATGGAGGGACGGATGGATGGTTGGAGACCATGGGGGATGGAGGGAAGGATGGATGGTTGGGGAGCTTGGGGGATGGAGGGACGGGTAGATGGTTGGGGAGCTTGGGGGATGGAGGGACGGGTGGATGGTTGGAGACCATGGGGATGGAGGAACGGATGGATGGTTGGAGACCATGGGGGATGGAGGGAAGGATGGATGGTTGGGGAGCATGAGGGGTGGGTGGACAATGGATGGTTGGAGACCATGGGGGATGGAGGGACGGGTGGATGGTTGGGGAGCTTGGGGGTGGAGGGATGGGTGGATGGTTGGAGACCATGGGGATGGAGGGACGGATGGATGGTTGGAGACCATGGGGGATGGAGGGAAGGATGGATGGTTGGGGAGCTTGGAGGATGGAGGGACGGATGGATGGTTGGAGACAATGGGGGATGGAGGGACAGATGGATGGTTGGGGAGCATGAGGGGTGGGTGGACGATGAATGGTTGGAGACCATGGGGAATGGAGGGAAGGATAGATGGTTGGGGAGCATGGGGGATGGCCGGACGATGGATGGTTGGAGAGCGTGGGCGATGGAACGATGGAGGGACAGATGGATGGATAGATAGGTAGATGCCCATTCCCCGTGTTTGTTTTGCAGGAAGCCCTCCTGAGCATGTGGGTCTCATACAGTGATGGCACCACAGCCCCCCTCTCCCTCTACGACCCCAAAGACTACAACCTGGTGGTGAGCAGCCTGGACGAGAAAGTGGTGTCGGTGACCCAGGACCGGGCCTTCCCGTTGGTGGTGGCGGAAGGCGAGGGGGCTGGCGACCTGCTGCGTGCCGAGCTGGTCATCTGTGAGAGCTGCCAGAAGACCAAGCGCAAGAGCGTGCTCTTCACGGCGCTGGCCAGCGTACGGGTGCGCTTCAGCTCCGAGGAGGACCCCACCTATGACTATGGGGATGCCGGGCACGTGCCGAGCAAGCCGGGGACCTCGGGGAGGGAGGAGAGCGCGGCCAGCACCACCCTGCGGGCAGATGTGGAGAGGAAGCCGGAGCCCAGCCAGGACAGCAGAGCTCCCAGCGTCCCCCACACCACTGAGGACTTCCCCACCATCCCCACGGGCTTCGTGCAGGTGCCGCGGGGGCTGACGGACCTGGAGATCGGCATGTACGCCCTGCTGGGCGTCTTCTGTTTGGCCATCTTGGTCTTCCTCATCAACTGCATCGTCTTTGTGCTCAAGTATAGTCACAAGCGCATCCCGCCCGAGGGCCAGACCAACATGGACCACTCCCACCACTGGGTCTTCTTGGGCAACGGGCAGCCCCTGAGGGCCCAGAATGACCTCTCCCCTGCGCCCGAGAGTCCCGGCAACCCGCTGGAGAACGTCCAGACCTGCTGCCACGGGGACCACCACAGCAGCGGCAGCTCGCAGACCAGCGTGCAGAGCCAGGTGCACGGGCGGGGAGACGGCTCCTCGGGGGGCTCCACCAGGGACCAGAGCGAGGACCCGCTCAACTCCCCCACCTCCAAGAGGAAGCGGGTGAAGTTCACCACCTTCGCCACGCTGCCTTCCGAGGAGCTGGCCTACAACTCCATCCCCATCGCCGACGAGGAGGACCTGGAGTGGGTGTGCCAGGACATGGGGCTGCAGGATCCCGAGGCGCTCCATGACTACATCTGCAGGATCAAGGAGATCGCTTAGCGGGCTGCCGCGCCCTGTCACGCCACGCCAGCTGCTGCCCGCTGGCCAGGGCCTGAGCGGATACCCCAGACCCTGACCACCAGAGCCGACTTTCGAGACTCCCCTCCCTTTCCCTTTCGCTCTCTCTTCCGCGCACGGGGCATCCCTTCTGCCACTTTCTTTTTTCTCTGAAAGGGAACAAGTGTCGAGCGAGCCAAACCCAGCGGGGTGAACCCCGGCGTCCCGAGGGAGCAAGGGGCCGCCTCTGCCTTCCGCCCACTCACCGCCAAAGTGCCAAGGTGCCTGCAAGCTGCTTGCACAAACCCCGCCCCCGCCTGGCGCCGTCGAGGGGAGCTGGTGCAGCGGGGGCCGCGGAGCCCCGCGTTACGGGGGAGACACTGGTGGGGTGGAGGAGCCAGGGCAAGAAGCTGAGATAGAGCAAGAAGTGGGGGGGGAACGGGCAGGGGGGCAGGTTCAGACCTGGAGCGGTACCGGCCGGCGTGGCGGGCTCCACTCTCCACGTGCCCTGACACTGCCTTGGCCCGCCCTGCGAACCACGGACCCGAGCGGCACGGCCTCCGAGCGCGCGTCGGCCAGGGAAGACGAACAGGATTTCTCTGCTTTACTTTGTTGCACAATAATGTTGAATAAATATACATTCAGGGATCCCCCCCGACGGGCCCGGTCCTGCCACCGGTGTCACGGGACACGCTGCTCCGAACGCTGCGGGAAGGGCGGGGAGGAGCGGGCAAGGGGCCTGGCTCCAAGCTAAGGTACCTCGGGAGTGCCCTGGAAAGCTGGAGCGAAGCCACGTGGCTTTGGCCCAGCCAACCCAGCTGCCACCAGCCCCGGGGAATACGTGGAGCGGCCACGGCCACTCCCTTTGCTGTTCCGAACCAGAGGAGGCCAGCGCCCATGTCTGTCCCTGCTGCTTGTGCCAGGCCCTGGGCTCCTCGCTCCCGTCTGGGACCTCTTCCCTCCGCAGCGAGCTTCGCTTCTGAAAAGCCAGGCCTGGCATGAAGCTGGGGAGGGGAGGGAGTGGGGCCAGGGACTCCGTTGGCCTCCGAACCCAGCCACAAAGCTCCTGAGCTGCATGGAAAGCTAAAGCTGAGGTTCTCGGCCCTGGGCCAAGCTCTTGCGGCTTCTCCTAGCTCCTCCTCAGACAGTCCCATGCCCGCCCCCCGCTTGCAGTTCATAGTCTCGGTGTGTGTGCCTTCCACAAATGGCAGCACCTGCGGAAATGGCCCCAACCGGCCCGTCAAGGGTCCCCTCAGCCGGGGCGCCCCAGGCATGGGGGCCAAGACCACTCGCCTCCCACCCATGGTGGGGTATGGGGTGAGCTGAGCTCCCAGCTAACCGGCTCCCAGACCGCAGGCTTCGCGAGGTTGCACTGCCTCGTGTTGGAAGCACGGGCCTGGGCATCAGCTGCCCTGGAACCCAGTCACGAGCCTGCGGATGACTCGGCAAGCTTGAGCGAGTCACCCTCCGTGCACCGCCCACACCTTGCCTCAGTTTCCCCTCTGTACAACGTATTACAGTGGTTCTTCTTTGGCTCCGCTGTCCCTCCCCGGATTCAACAGAGACTGTTGTGGGAGGGAATTTGCTCACTTCTCCGGCTTCTCCCCAGGGCAAGCCCAAAGGCTGAGCGATGGATTGAGACTTCGCATACCAAGTAGCAACTCCAGATGTGGCCCACTCCCTCACATCCTCTGGGAAGGGGCAGCTGCTCCTGGGGAGAGGTGAAGGTGCCACCCCGAGAGGGGTGGGGAGCGGGTCTGAGTGAGCAGTTCAACCACAATGCTGTGCTCATAGGGCCAGGCCTGGTCCCATCCTAGCTCCCCCAGTAACAGCCCAGTGGGGCCTCCCAGAGCCAGGCCTGGCCAACCTGCAGTCATAGGGTCTCTCCCTGCCGCTGCCTCGTCACCTTGAGGCCTCGAGCGTAGCCACAGGTTTGGCATCTGACCCCCTCTGCCAGGGAGCCCGGAGTCTGGGCCTCTCCCATCGCCACATTCCCAAGACTCTCATTGCGGGGCCTGAGAAGACACACAGTGCATCTCCCCAACCGCCTCGCCCCGCAGGCCCCACCATGCCAACAGCGGTGCCTGAGCAGTGCCCCGTAGCGCACATCTGTGCTGGGGGTGGCTGGCCACATGCCCCCCCCGCCCCGCCCCGACCATACCAGGCAGTAGACACACTGGCACTGACTAGCAGAGGGGCAGGAGAGCGGAGCTGCTCATGCCAAGGGAGGGGTGTTATCTCTCAACTGGGCTTTACCCACCACTGTGTCTAATTTTTATTAAATAAATAAAAGCGAATAGGGGGAAAAAAGGCACTGGAAAGGCGGGAGCATGAACAGCATCTCTGTTGGGTTTGTGTAGCGTTGCTCCTTCAGCTCGAGTGGTCTAGCCAAGAACCAGGGCCTTGCGGGGGGTTCTGTCTGTTCGGAGGAGATATTGGTGAGAGTCAAACTCATGGTGGATGCTTATTTAGTCACAAAGAATGTCCACGCGCCATCCTGTTCCCTGAACACAGGAGCCGCAAACAGCAGCAGGCAGTTTCGTGCCTCAGGAATCCCCACGCCTGCTCCCCCAGCCAGCTCTGTGCCCAAGAAGCCCTGTGTCTCTTCTGCCTCTCGGGATCATACTGACAATCACCATCAACACACTCCGCTGTGATTGATATCCTATCCCCTGTGTCTGCAAGCAGGGAACCCCACTCAGCCTGCCTGGCTCATCTCTGAGCTGCCATGTGCCTTGGGCGGTCTCTCCCTAGTTGTAGCTCTCTTTAGTCCATAAAGGGATTTAATTGCTCCTTGAGAGTGAAAACCTGTTTGGCCATACCTATTGACATTACCTAGGGGCTTGTCGACACATGGAGGTCATCAGGAATAGCTGTTGCGCTTGAAATTCACACCCTACCTGCAGCTGAATTATCGTCCAAGTGTAGCCCAGCCCTCAGGCTGTGATTGGCAGCGGCTCTGTGGATGGCACCCATTCGCCTCGGTCACAATGGCGGTGGAGCTATACACAGTGCACTGCGTGTGGCCATTAAAGCAGAAGGGCATTGGTTTTGCCTTTGCCAGTCCTGGAGGAAACAGCCCGTGTGCTTCTACGGAACCCAAGCTTCCGGGGAAGGAGTTTGGGGCGGCCACAAAGGGGTATTGGGTGGTCACAGGCTCCCTACCCTTCCCACGTCGCAGCTGGGAGGGGCTCCCCATGTGGAATGCTTGTGGCCCACTGGCAGAGGGAACTGGTGTGGGCTTGGTGCTCTTCTAAGGTGGCTTCCTTCAGGTGCGGTGCTAAAGACAAACTGGACCTCGGAAACCCTGCGCCAGGCCAAGGGGGAGGTGTTGGCGGGGGAGGGTTGGCACAGAGGCAGAGGCTGAGGATTTGGCCTAGGTACCGACGTGTCCAGCAGGCCCGTCGGCCACAGTGGTGGGTGCAGCCAGGCACAGAAGGACGCTGGGGGCCTTGTCTATAGGCATGAACTGCCAAGGGCTGCTCATTAGGACTGGGCTGCCAATCGTGACTGTCGGTCTACAAGAATGAGAGCACCCCCGTGCACACACAGCATCCCGGCCACGCACTGTGTCTGTCATGGGGGAGACGGTCCAGGCGCACACACTGTACCCGACATGCACCGGTTCGGTAACTCCTGGGGTCAAAAGTGCCTGGCGTTGCCTGGAGCCAGGGTGCTGGTACATTAAATCCTAATCCCTAGCTATTCTCCATCAGTAGGTCTCCAGGCACTGCACAAAGGCTGGCAGTGTCGTTACCCCGATTGCACAGCAGGGGAAACTGAGGCACAGGGCGGGTCCCGGCTCTGCATGAGGCTTTCCTCAAAGTGAAACATATCACTTATTTTAAACTCGGCTTTGGAAGCAGCCCTCATGTGCCGAGATGGCCCCTGCCCCCCAGCCCCTGCAGCATTCAGCTTGGCTTTAAGTCTCCTTCCTGTGTCTGCCTCCATTTTAATTAGGCACCCACTGTGGTTGTGTCTTTGAATGCTGATGGCCCAGGACGCTCCTGGCCGAATGCTGCCCTTCCCCAGCTGGGAGTAAACCCCCAGCGATTCCTTGGGCTCCTGGATTTACACACCTGTGACTGAGAGTGTGGCTTGTGGTGCTCTGAGGGTACGTCTCTCCTGCGATCCGGGCGGTATACCAGAGCTAGCTGGCATCGAGCTAGAGCACCAGCCGTCCGTGCATGGGTCCAGGGGCCTGGACGGGATTGTGCTCAAGATGTTGTGTGGCACAATTACAGTGCAGCCATACCCTGAGACGAATTAACAACGTAAGAGCAGATATTGCACCAGCGTCTTACAAGACGACTCAAGCCCTGGACTGACAGCCCACTTGCAAGAAGCGCTGTCCCTCTGAGAAAGGTATTCAGTAGCTAGCTGTCCCGCCTTGGGGCACGAGGTCAGGGCCTCTCAGTGTATCCTGCATGCTAAGCCCGGGTCTGGGGGGGCTCGGGCTTGCTGGTTCCATGCCCGCGCTTGAGCGTCCACACTGCATTGTAGCCCTGGGTTTACAATTGCTGGACCCAGTCTCACAGCTGTGCTAATGTGGTCCCACTGTGCTGCACAGCCCTTCTGACTCGGGTCTGAGGCGTGAGCCGCGTCCACACTGCAAACTGACAGGGGCTTGGACCCGCGTCACAGTGGGACTCAGGCTCTGAGCCATGCGCATAGGGACCCAGTTCCCGAGCGCTTGCTGACCTGAGTCAGACTGATTGGTGCGTGGAGGGAAGCGGGGCTGAGCCAGAGCCTGGCCTTGGTGTGAAGTGTGGAGACACCCTGACAGGCTCTGCCCACAGCGGGAGCTAAGGCGTGCTGCATATCTTTGTAGTGCCTAGGAGTGCCAGCCCTGGCCCAGGCCCCCACAGTGCTAGGTGCCAAAGAAAGACAGAACAGAGCAGGTCCCTGCCCCAAACAGCCTCCAGTCCAAGTAAATGCCCACTTCCGATCTGCTGCTAACCTTCCTGTTAAGGTGGGTGCCACTGCGGCAGAGCCAATCTGTGCGGGGCCTGGCACTGGCCAGCAGGGCCTGAGTCCCAGAGCGGAAACAAAATCTATGGGTCATGACCGGGGTTCTCAGAAGCTGGAATGATCAGGGCAGACACCTGAAGGTCTAGATGCCTTCTGAGCTTTCGGGCCTGTTTGTTTTCCATGCGAAATTAAAGCATCTCTCGGCCTGATTTTCGTCAGCAGAAACATCTCTCGCACCTGCGAAAGTTCTCAGCTAGCAGCAAACGGTTAGCCGAAAACCCAGCCCACCTCTGGCCTTTCTCCTGGAAGATAACCCGTCCACCTCTCCCGCGCCTGTCCCCAGGGACCAGCAACTTTCCCCACAGCTCTGTCAAACTGGAGGCTCAAAAGGACCAAGTGTTCTGCTCGGGGACTGGCAGCGGGAGCCTTCAGGCTGAACCAGGTCCCACAAAGGGGTCAGAGTGGGAGGAGCTCCCTGAAATGGGCTTGGGCTACCCCCTGGGGCAGCAGCCCCCATGTACCAAACCGGCATGTGGACACACACTGGGTTTAAACCAGGTTTGTACTGATTTCTCTGACACCCATAAATTGATCTAGGTGATGCACTATTTCACGAGGAGGGTGGTGAAGCACAGGAATGAGTTCCCTAGGGAGGTGGGGGAATCTCCATCCATAGAGGTTTTTAAGGCCCGGCTTGACAAAGCCCTGGCTGGGATGATTTAGTTGGGGATTGGTCCTGCTTTGAGCAGGGCGTGGGACTAGATGACCTCCTGAGGTCCCTTTCAACCCTGATCTTCTATGATTCTAAGACTGGCTGCACACAAAGCTGCCCCCAAATCAGTTTGTGGCCTCACCTTTGGGTTAAACCAGTGTGATCTCTATGGGCAGACCCAGCCGTGGCTGGCTCCTGGGGCTTCCTAGTGCTTGCAGTGTGTCCCAGGGCACAGTTCAGCATGGCTTCACATCAGCCTGTCCCTCTTAGAAGATGGGTCACTGCATGCCGGGCTAGCCGAAGTTATCATTGGCTGATTTCCCCAACCCAGCATCAGAAGCAGAGAGGTTCCCACTGATGCTCTGTTAAGCAGCTTGGCTTTTGACTGAGCACGTTGCCCCAGCTTCTCTGGTGACGAGGGTGTTGGGGGAGCAGGGTGTATACCGGAGACATGTGCTGTTTGTTTTCTGTGCCGTGCTAAGCAATGTCTCAGATTCCACCAGGCCAGGGTGAAAGCTTCACACCCTGCACCATGTGGTTAAGCTGCCGTATGTCCCTGTGTAGGCAGCGCTTCTCGGCATGGTGGGTTACCTCCGCCCGACGCCATCGGGCGTGTCTGCACGGACGTACTGCAGCCCTCGCTCTCCAAATGGCCCCAGCTCCGCACTCAGCGTTCTGGGGAGTGTAGCCCAGCTGGCATGCGCTGAATTAAGAATGGCTGTGATGCGAACTGCCACTAGAAGGCCCCCAAAACACAACGGGCCAGGTTCTCTGCAAAAGCAACGGGGCAGGGTGCACCAAGGTTACCACTCCCCCTTTCTCCTTTCAGTCCCCAGCCCTGGTGCACCAAGAGCAGTCCAGGGGCTGCTCTAACCTCCCCAAAGGCCCATTCACCAGTTGAAGCCAGTGAGAACAAAGTGCATTCTGGCCATGCCCCATCTCCACCCCCTGTGCTGGAAGGGTGACTCTGGAGTCAGCTGTGCCGTCAACATGGGAATCCTTAGCAAGGGTACTACGGCTGCCTGATCATTGGAACATAGAAATTGTCAGATTTGGTCAGATCCGAGGTCCAGCAGCCAGCACCAGAGGCTTCAGAGGAAAGCAGCAATGGGATAATTGCCCGCCAAGGTCTCATCCTAATCTCTAATAGACCCTGGCTGCAACCCTGAAGTATGAGCTTTAATTTCCCTTCTGAAACATTTGTTACCATTAACTATAACCACACTGGTTATTCTTGTTTTCCATATAAATGTCCTATCCCTTTTTGAACCTTGCAAAGTTCTTGGCCACAGCCATTTCTGGTGGCAATGAGTTCCACCGTCTAATGATATGTCATGTGAAAGAGTATAATCAGGGCAAAGTGCATACAGCTGGGATCTATCCTACTCCCTCTTTTCCAAGTGCCCACTTACCTGTGGGTGCAGTTTATGTCATTTGGACATAATGTAGCCAGCTGCCCCTGCCTGGCAGGTAGCTAAGGCAGGGTTATCACAGCCTAAGGCAGTTAGGTGCATTGCCAAAGCCCAGTGAAGTCAAGTGGGTGACCAACTCTCTTTGGTTGCTGTGACAATCCCAGTCTAGAACTCTAACACAGGTCACCCGCATCTGCAGGTTTCGGTGACTATAGACACATAAAGGGTGAATGGAAAGCCGCTTAAAGATGAGTCACAAGGGCAAAACAGTGGATTTGTGCCCCTTTTTTGCCTTTCTTATGATAGTTAAAAGAAACTGGAAAGACTGGCTATTTTTCAAGGGAAGGGAAGGCAGGTACTGCTTGTTTTTCGACATTAGAAATTCATGTCTTGTCCATCCTGTTTTCCATGGAAGACCCTGTGGACAACTGGAGAATGAGTAGGGCTGCGACATCACAGGTACAAAGCAAACAAAACCTGTTTAACTGAGAGGGGCTATAACTGTTTAACACTCTTTGCTGTTTGCTTTCGATATCGCTTATGTAACTCAAATGTCTGACGCAGCTGGGAGGGAATCTCTCTGGGGTAAAGACATAAGACACTCCCTTTGGCTGAGCTCTGAGAGTGCTCCTGTTCCATTTCACTGAGTCGTCCAAGGAGACCTCCAGCCTGCTCTGGAAAATCAAACTGGACCTTCCCAATCTTGCTTTCCCTTTCTCTTTGTTGTTTTCCATTTACAAAGATGCCATTTCTGGGATTTCTAAGATAAAAACCTGAGTAAGAAAAACTCAAACCAACTTAATACCCCCCAAAACCCACTGAACAAACTCTCTGACTCCCCACAAAACCCAGACCTGTCAGACATTCTGTGTGCATCACAAACTAGGATTTAGAAATCCAGGATGAGATCCTCTGCCCCCTTCACATGGCTGCACCCCCATAAACAGACCCTGAAAGCCCTGGCTCTGACTGGGGGAGGATTCTACCAGTGCTGGCTGAGCAGTTGGCTATCTCAGAGCTGCCCCTTCAGGTGCCCCTCCCAACCCTGAGTGTAGGGGGGGGTGCCGGGGTGGGGGTGAGGCCACAGTACAGAGATTCTAGCCAGCACCATAGCCCTGTGTGAGCCAGGGGAGGCTGCTGTAACTTAGCCAGGCCCTGCGGGTTAAGTTATCCTTGGGGTCCGTCTGGACTCATGAGCAGCCCAGAATTGGGATGGTTTAAGGGTGGCTTAAAGCCATCTGACTGCCCCCCACAACCGTCTGGGCTGTGGCTGTGTGTTGCTTCTCTTACAGGCTTAGCATAGAATCTCACCCTCAATCTTTTCCTTTTTAAGGGCCCCTTTGATGGCTCCCTGCCCACCTCTTCGCTGTCCAACATCTCCTTTTAACTTCCTCATCACAATTCACGGCTACCTAGGCTATCGCATTGGGAGCGATCCTTCCCGTTAAAGGATAGTGCACTTAGGTGCCATAAGGAAACAACGACATGTCATGGTGAAAGCAGAGCAGAGAGCCAGCGGGGTCTATCCCCAGCTCTGCTACTCACCTGCTTCTTAGAGCATGGCACAGTCGCTTAACGCTGCGTGCCTCAGTTTACTTATTGATAACGGAACAGCTATGTCCCTGGGACAGTCAGAGGCATGGCTGATTCACTGATTTCCTGCAAGCTCTTTGAGATCTTCCGGGACTTTAGCCTCTTAGCTGATTCTCCCACCTCACCCCTCAAACTTTCTTGCAAGGCGCTGAACAAATTTTTGTCATCTCAGGAGACGGAGGAAACACACGTGCTACATTTTTACTGCTCCTAATTATAAAAGGGGGCAGCCGTGATTGAGCAAGCTGATGATCTAATAAAAATTCTCAGCAGTAAAATTCGCACATCCTAATTCCCTGCTTGGAACTTATAAGCCTCATCATTAAATTAACATATATGAATATGTGTTTTAAAAAAAAGAGAATATAATAAAAGTTTATAATTGCAATAAGAAACTCCGGTGTGTGGATTATGGGAAATAAACTTGCCCCAGGTGGGCTGTTAGACATGAGGCCGAATGGGAGTTTAACGCACCCTTTGTGAATTAATATCCCACAATTCAAAACCTGTCTTGACTTGAGGCTTAAGTACCGACTCCTGAGCTGGATGCCACAGCCAATGTGGCTATGCTAATGTGCCTGGTAGATATCACCGTGTTCCAAGGAATAGCTAATAAATGAGCAGGGCAAATTGGAATTTGCATCCAGCAGGAAATTTCCACATTTTGTTTCCAAATTGGGACAAAAAGTTGAAATATCGAAACTTTTCACGGAACAGAAAGTTCCAAAAAATGTTGGCTCGGAAATGTCGAAATGTTTCATTTCAGTTCAGTTCCACATTAATCTGTGTCCACCTGACCTGCTGCACTGCCTCACAGGTGTTGTGTTTGGGTGTCTTATGTGAGTTATAGTTTGGGTGCCTCAATCCCCCATTCTCCTCTATGGGCTGAACTCGCCAGCTGGACTACATCTCCCATGATGCACCATAGCCACATGACTCCCATGATGCACAGCAGTGGTTGAAACACTCCAGGAAAATCAAAATTTTCCTGAGGAAATGTTCCATTTTGAAGCAATTCCATTTCAAGGCTGCTTGATTTCTTTGGCCCACCCAACATCAGCTCAGCTTGGCTGATGTACCACTGTCCCTGACCAGCATTTCAGATGTGGAGGATACGGGTCTTAAAGTGTAAAGATCCCACAATGCTACTGTGACCTCTAGTCATGTGAGATGGTAGCCAGCTCAAGCCCTGCAGGCTGTCTGACCAACAGAATAGCTGCAGGGAGAAGGTTTCATTATCAGAACATAGCAATTTCCTTTTAGAAGTATTATGCATGGAATAATGTAATCAACTGGCCAGTGTATGTGTGCTACTATCCTCTACCACTTGGACTCAGAACTCTCTGTCTGTGTGTCATAAGCCCTATACTGCCAGCACCTAACAGGGATTCTCTACTAGCTCAAATGGCCTTTGTTTTTGAATGAGGAGGATGTGTGTTCTACCTACACTGCTGCATGATTAGTGGTCCCAGCATACAGGATAGTGACAATAGTGGTGATCTGTGTATCACAACCACCAATTTGTGCCAACATTTCATTACGTCTACGTAGTGGCTTGGGGACATTTAGGAAGCTGAGCTGATGCTAGCAGAGAAATTACTTTGGCATTATACACACACATATATCCCCTCTGCCATCAGAGAACCTACAACTCATCCCACTCAGTTATCTCTGAATAATTGCTGCATCCCTTGTTGCAGACGAGGGCTTGGCTTTTCAAAGAAACCTAAGGGAATTAGGGACTCAAATCCTTGGCTAGACTCTCCTCTCAGGCACCTAACTTCCCTAGGGCTCCTGTCTGGCTGAATCATGGCAAACTAGCTAATTATGCAATGAAAAATTACTTGAAATTCACAATGACACCTTCACAATAAATCATTCAATCAGCTCTGCCTGAGTCCCGCACTTGGTCCATCCCTTGCAGGTCGCTGTTCTACTCACTCTTATTTTTGCAAATTAATTGACACTAGAAATGATCTGCCCAAAACCCGAGGTTCAATGTGCTCATAATTTATGCAGCAGGAATAAATCCCCCATCGCTGCCAAGCTGTTTATGCCCCAGATTCGCTTTCACAAAAAAAAAACCCATGAACCGGAAAGTTTTCATTGCTGTTGTTGTTATTATCTTGTTTTCATTGCATTGTGAGTGTTTTGGCAGAAAGAAGATGGGAGAGGAGCCTGGGGGGGAAAGAAATTTAATACATTTCCCTGACAGCACTAGAAACAACATGGCCAGAGAGCCAGATAGGGAAACTGACGAGAAGCAGAAGGTGAAATTAACTAACATTAGTGGGAGCTGAGTGGAAGGCAACACTTAATGGACAGGGTGAGGGGAGGAAAATCCTATTGCACTGCTGCCTCTGGGGGTGAGGGGGAAAAATGGGGGCCACCCTTCTGCCTCCCCCACCCCCACCAATGCCACCTGGACTTGGAACTGTGCAGGGGAGACAACCCCACAGGGTTCAGAGTAGTCTGTATTCGCAAAAGAACAGGAGGACTTGTGGCACCTTAGAGACTAACAAATTTATTTGACCATAAGCTTTCGTGAGCTACTGCTCACTTCATCAGATGCATTCAGTGGAAAATACAGTGGGGAGATTTATATACACAGAGGACATGAAGCAATGGGTGTTACCATACACCCTGTAAGGAGAGTGATCACTTAAGGTGAGCTATTACCAGCAGGAGAGAGGGGGGAGCTTTTTGTAGTGATGATCAAGGTGGGCCATTTCCAGCAGTTGACAAGAATGTCTGAGGAACGGGGGGGTGGGGGGGGATAAACATGGGGAAATAGTTTTACTTTGTGTAATGACCCATCCACTCCCAGTCTCTATTCAAGCCTAAGTTAACTGTATCCAGTTTGCAAATTAATTCCAATTCAGCTGTCTCTCGTTGGAGTCCGTTTCTGAAGTTTTTTTGTTGAAGAATTGTCATTTTTAGGTCTGTAATCAAGTGACCAGAGAGATTGAAGTGTTCTCCGACTGGTTTTTGAATGGGTGCACTAGGGCTCATGTTGTCCCCCACACCCTGTGGGTTGGGAGAAGGCTGCAAGGAGGAGACACCCCACTGGCCAGGGCAGAAGCTGCCAAAGCAGGGTCCTCAGGACAACTTTTCTACAGTTTTGACCTGTGCTGATTGGCCATTTGTGCCAACCCCAGTCTCTTCTCCTCTGATCCTCACCTTCCCACACACACTTTCTGGTAGGTGATCATAAAATCATAGAATACCAGGGTTGGAAGGGACCTCTGGAGTCATCTAGTCCAACCCCCTGCTCAAAGCAGGACCAAGCCCCAATTTTTGCCCAGATCCCTAAATGGCCCCCTCAAGGATTGAACTCACAACCCTGGGGTTAGCAGGCCAATGCTCAAACTACTGAGCTACCACTCCCCCCTAATTTTAAAATAAATGGTGGCACTAACATGCTGCCATCCCATTGGTCGCTCTGCTGGTGTGCTCTACTCTTTCCCTCACCCTGCCTCTGTCTGGTCCGTTTAGGTTTCACGCTTTTCTGTGCAGGGGCCGTCTTTTTGTTCTGGGCCTGTACAGCACCTTGCATGGTGAGGTCCGGGTCCGGGGTTAGGGCTCCTAGGTGCCATGGTGATACAAATAACACATAATAAAGGAATAGCACTCTTTCCATTGTAAGAACGCAATGCTATCCCGAGGAGGCCTGTGCAACACCTTAGCTCTAGGGGTAAAACTGGCCCCTGTGCGGAGAGTCAGAGCTCTTTGAGGCCAAACTTCAGCCCTAATTTGAGGGCTTAGCAGCCAACGAAAGGTCGAGTGCTGGCCTTCTGCACAGGGGTGAAGCTCACCCCATGGGAGTCACACTGGTGACAGCCTGCACCCTGATGTAAAATACAGAGGCAGGTGCTGCTTCCACAGGGATCAAGGTTTTGTTACAGGCAAGCTCAGGGATTGTAACCTGTCCTGGTTTTCAGAGCTAAATCCCTAAATGGAAAGGGGTGTGTCCCATCCCGCAGGACTGGGACCAGTGCAGTCTGGAACGCGGTGAGAAGTTGAGTTCCCTCCCCTAGCAGCCTTGCCAGGTTCCAAAGTTTTATCTGAAGCCTTGTGATATTTGGCATTTTTCTTGAAGCCCCCCAGACTGCAGAGTCCTGTGACCATGTGAAAAATCGTGGCTGGCATTTAAAAAAGAAAGGAAGTAAAGATGATGGTGACAGTCAGGTGAGAGAGGGTGTCTGGCATCCCCAGTGGGTACAGGCAGGAATAGCAATGCAGCATTTCCAATGGGTAGGACTCTAGCCTAGGACTAAGGACACCTGGGGTCTTCCCCTGTGCGACCTTGGGCCCAGATCCTCAGAGGTATTTAGGTGCCGAACTCCCACTGAGTGCCTAAAAACAATGAACTCAAGGGATTGGCGGATCTGATCTGTCATCTCTCAGTGCCTCTGTTCCTCATCCTGTACAATGGGGACATCAGCCCTGCCAGCCTCTGCAGGGGTGCTGTGAGGACAAATAAAGAGATTCCGACAAGGGCAAGGGGGCCATAGACGTGCTGATGACAGCTAGCTCCCTGGTCCGGGTGCATGGAGGGAACCCCTGGCTTATGATCTGTCACTTGACTGAAATGACCAAGACCCCAGAAATGTCTTGTGGTGTAGGCAGTTCATGCAGAACTGGGCCTGAATTCAAGCGGGAATTTGCACCAAAACTTGACCATGCTGAGGACTTGCTGAATATGGTTTGCTAAGCTAACCTTGCTGAGGGTTACCAACCCTCTGGGATTGTCCTGGAGTCTCCAGAAATTAAAAATTAATCGTTGATTAAAGATTATGTCATGTGATGAAACCCCCAAGGAATACGTCCAACCAAAATTGATAACCCTAGTTTGGATACATCTGTAGTCAGTGGCCCTGCCCCCCACCCACTTGGGCGTGGTTTTGTGGAATGAATCACACCCAGTCCTTCTGACCACAGCTATGCCAGAATGCTGCACAGAACACATGGGAGCGGGGGAAAGTTCTTCACACCCCAAAACTCCTGCTTCAGTGCCAATCAGCAAAAGGATTCTCCTTCCCTTCCTGTGCTAACCCAGGATATTGCTGTGTGCTGTTAACTGCACCCTCTGCTCCACCCCAGAGGTGGCTGCATTTCAGTGGTGGTGCGGCATGGGGCAGGCCCCCTCTTTCTGCCCAGCATGTCCCCACTGGGCTGGAGGCAGGCTGGCTCTCACTCTGATGTCTGCCTTTTCAAAGGAGGCTGGGGGTGGGGGTTCAGCTCTCCCTCACCCAGGCACTTAACGAGTTAAAAAAGAAGAGCTGTCCCTTTGTACACCAAGCCTGGCAATTGTCCTGCAAGCAGATAAGGTGCCAGGATGGTGCATTTCTGAGCCATTATCACACCCCTCTGGAGATGTTCCACATCAGGGAGTGGAGGCCGAGCAGTTTTACCCCGGAGAAGTGCACAAATTACCCTGCCATGCACAGCTGAAGGTGCCTCATTGCAGCTACGGGACAGACTTTCTACACAGTAATAAGCGTAAAGCAGCCAGAGTGGAGCCCAGCATTTACTGCCACTTTAATGATACGATAACTTACAAATATACCCCATTCCCTGGCTTCGCAGACTTAACAAGCTAGCACAAAAACCTTACACAGGGGGTGCTTCACCTACCGCTGAAATGCGGCCACCTCTGGGGTAAAGCAGAGGCTGCGGTTTAACGGCACATCGCAACGTTGCAGTTTAGCATAGGAAAGGATGGAGCATGCTGGCTCCAGCTGTAACTGCAGCAGGTATATAGGGAGGTCAAATGTAAATACCCAAATCCAAATGTAACCGGGGCAGTAAAGCATCTGCCTTTACAGAAAGTGGTGGAGGAAGGGGGGAAATCCCCACAATACACCTTCCCAGGTGTGCAGTGCTGAGCATAGAGGTCTGTGTTCCCTGCATGAGTGACAAGCCCTCCCTGTGATGGGTCAGAAGCTGCTGCAGAGAGGCTGGAGAGTGGACCGCATGGAGCAATGGTCTAATTGCGTCTGGCAGGCTGGGAATCATTGTCCGATTGAGCGTGGCAGGAAGTAGGACTCCAGAGCAGATGGACTTTTCCAATCCAACATGGCAGAAGATGGATGTGAGACCAGGACGTGGCCAGTCATGCCTAGTGGTCAGAGCAGGGGTCAGCCGCTGGAGCCAGAGACAGGAGTCAAGTGGAGGGTCAGAGCCGGGTCAGGTACAGTACCCAGGAGTTGGGTGCTGGCACAGAAACAAGGCAGGACCAGCCCAGGACTAACCCCTAGCTGCTCAAACAGCACCCTGTCCCTCCTTCTGGCTTAAATAGCAAGTCTGAGCCAATCAGAGAGGCCGGACGTCTCCTCCAATCAGCAGCACTGTGGGCGGGGTCTCTGGTGAGCCAGTCTCCCCGCCCAAGCTCCCAGCTGGTCCCAGGGAGCTGCCGAGTGGTGGCTGTGGTCTGAGACCTGCCTGGGGCCCCAGAATCGGGCGCCGTGATCCCCGAGGGACCGGCCAGACGGGTGGTGTCATGCAGCGTGGCAGGAGGCAGGGCGCTGGGTGCGCTGATCTGAGAGGACAGGAGGAGCCATGCTGGGGCCGCTGGCCCAGCGTTCGGAGCCAGCGTGGCCAGACAGTGGTGCCAAAGGGCTACTGCACTGGATGGGCCAGTGGTCTAATGCAGTCTGGCAGAAGCATGCACACTGGACAAGCTACTGCACCATTACAGGCCCCTGGTGATCCCCGGGCGGGGAGCTTATCTCCTTGCCCTACTGGGGGACCTGGGCTCCTGTTGCACTTTGCCTTTTTCCCCAGTGCAGTCCTGGGGCCTGATCCACACCCATTGGTCCTGCCGGGCTTGGGATCAGGCCCTGATCCATTGGCCTCCCAGCGGCCAGGCCCCAACCAGGTACTGAGCTCCCCCTGCAAGGCTGGCTCCCCACCACAATCTCGCCTGTCGCTGTCTGGCTCAGAGGCAGGGGGACTCCCGTCTTCCCGTCAGCCCCCTCCTCAGTGCACCATGAATCACAGAGTGAGACGGGCAGGGTTGTGTGTCCCTCCCTCCCGCTTCCGCTGGATGGAAATCAAAGCACTGCAGAGACGCTGGGTACCAATCCGTCCCGGGGGAGCACAGAGCTGCCCGCCTCATGGCACTCGGCTTCCTGCTCTCCGTCAGTCAACCAGGTGATGGCCCGGTTCCCGAGTGGGGACGAGGGCACCTGGTCCAGAGGCAGGCGAGGAGCCAGGGCCTGGTTTATTGGCCCTTCTCCATTAGCAGGAGGTCAACGCCTCTCCTGGCACCGGCCTGGGGCATTGGACGCTCCACTGGGATGCTGCCACCCTGAGCGACGCCCTGGGGCTGGGAGGGCATGTCAGGCGCAGGGAGGAAGGCCCGGCAGGGTCTATCTGCCCCCACACGGGCGTCAGCCGATGCAGCCCAGCCGAGCAGAGAAAGATGGGCACCCAACCTCCCTGGGAGTGGCTGGGAGGCGGGCGTCACGGTGGGCTGCTGCCAGAGAAGCTTAGCTAGGCTTGTCTCGCAGACACTGCACGGCTCGGGGCTCGGCCTCTACGGCAGCCGATAGGCCCCGGGCTCTCCCTGGGGTGCCTGGTCACTGGGGGAGGGGGCGGAAATGGCTCCATCAGGCCCCATCCTGCCTCTTTCTGGCTGTGGTTCAGGGAGCCCCCACCCCGTGCCTGGCTGGCAGCCGAGGCCTGCACCGTGCCCGGCTGTTCCTGTCGGCAGCCGGCCGGCGAACGCCAATAAGAGCGTTATTCGGTGTGGGTGGGATCAGGTCGGTGTATCGGAGATTCAGTGCGGCCAGCAGGGAAATGAACCAGCGGGGGCCCGGGCCAGATGAGGGGGAGCCGCGGCCTGGATCAGCTGGGTGGATGGGATCAGCCTCACTTCCCCGGCGAGCCCCCACTGATGGGCAGAGGGCAGGTCTGGGGCGCGGGACTCTGCTGGTTTCAATGGGGTCCCCTGCCCAGAGCTCACCCCAGGCCCCCCAGTGGGATTAGCAGCCAGAGAGGGCCAGCACCGCGGGGTGGGGGGAGATGGGGAGCAAGATGCCTGCTGGTTTGGGGAAAATTAACACCCTCGCTCACTGGCCCCATGAGTCCCTCCCCATATCCTCTGCACCCCATGTGCCCCTCCCCACCTCTCCCCGCACCCCCTCAGCCCCACACCTCCTCCCCGCATGTGCCCCTCCCCGCCTCTCCCTCCTCCCCCTCACCCCATGTGCCCCCCGCCTCTCCCTCCACCCCCCTCACCCCATGTGCCCCTCCGCACCTCTCCCCCATGCCCCCTCCCCCCACACCTCCTCCCCCCATGTGCACCTCCCCGTCTCTCCCTCCAAACCCCCGCCCCACATGTGCCCCTCCTCACTTCTCACCCCACAATCCCTCCCCCCCATGTCCATTCCCCACATGTGCCCCCTGCCTCACCCCCCACCCCGACCCACGACATGCCTCTCCCCCCATGCCCCTCGCCCCACACTCCCCGCCCCCACTGCCCTCAGCCCCTACCCCCTGTGCCCTTCCCCACGTCTCCCCACCCTCTGTGGTCGCTCCCCAGCTCTGCCGAGCTGCCCGGGCCCCGCTCGCTGCTCCCTCCCGCCTGTGGGACACCCGGTAGCTTTTACTTAACAAGTCCCCGAGGTTGTTAGTGGAGTCACGTGGCTGCCGCCCCAAATGCCAGCGCTATCAAGGCAAGAGCTCATTTACCGCACGGCTGCCCGCGGCGCCTGGGAGACGGCCCCCCCCGCCCCCCGGAGCGGCATGAGGCCTAATGGAATCCGAAGGTAGAAACGCTGGGTCTCACCCCCACCCCGTACGCCGGCGGGTCTGCAGCTGGGGGGTGGGAGCTGCGCTGCCTTCCTCTGCCTGAAGGGGGAGCAGCATGGGGCTGGGGTATGACAGCAGGACTCCCCCTGCCCAGCACAGCCAGCGTGCCATCTACCCGGGCCTCCCCCAGCCAGACGCCTCCCTCCCCTCCTCAGCCCCGGCCCAGGACCCCCGGCGCTCAGGCTGTCCAGACACCATGCCCCGGAGAGCTGGCAATCTGCCTATAAGGCAGGAGACACCCGGTAGCTACAGACAGACAGACTGACAGGGAGCAGAAAGAAACAATCAGACAACAGAGCTCCGCAGGGCTCACCAGCAACTTCACAGTTGTGTCTCATTTTTTGCAGGAGCATTTGAAGGCAGGGAAAGTGGCTAATGGGATAGCTTTGTGGACGTTATGGGGGCACCTCCCAACCGTGTGGGGCAGCATGGGAGGAAGCAGGAGCGGGCGTGTTTGCAAATGTAACAGGTGGGCAACTGAGGCTGGCGTCATGGGCCCATTGGGGACGGGGGGGGGGGTCGACATCCAAGCCAGGAAGCATCGTGAAAGTGAAGACCAGTCACTTATGCTGGAGGCAATAGAGAAGGGGGAGGCAGGGGAGGGATGCAAAGCGAGGGGAGACCTGGTTAAAAGGACGGGCTGGGAGAATGAGCTTTGCAGCAGCATCCACACAGGCAACAGAAAGCAGACTGGGAAGCCTTGCGAAGGGAACTCACAAACCTGGGTGACTGGGCAACAAAATGGCAGATGAAATTCAGTGTTGATAAATGCAAAGTACTGAACACTGGAACACATAATCCCAACTAGCCGTATAAAATGATGGGGGTCTAAACTAGCAGTTACCGCTCAAGAGAGAGTTCTTGGAGTCATTGTGGATCGTTCTTTGAAAACAGCCACTCGATGTGCAGTGGCCGTCAAAAAAGCCAACCGAATGTTGGAAACCGTTAGGAAAGGGATAGATAATAAGATGGAAAATATCATAATGCCACTATATAAATCCACGGAATGCCCACATCTTGAATACTGTGTGCAGATCTTATTGATCAATCTTCAAAAAGCTACACCAGAGTTGGAAAAGGTACAGAGAAGGGCAACAGAAATGATTGAGGATATGGAACAGCTTCCGTATGAGGAGAGATTAAAAAGATGGGGGGACTGTTCGGCTTGGAAAAGAGATGACTATGGGGGGGATATGGCAGAGGTCTTTAAAAGCATGGCTGGTGTGGAGAAAGTGAACAAGGACGTGTTATTTACCCCTTCACATCACACAAGACCCAGGGCCACCCAATGAAATTAACAGACGGCAGGTTTAAAACAAAGGGAAGTACTTCGCCGCACAACGTCAACCTTGTGGAACTCATTGCCAGGGGATGCTGTGAAGGCCAAAACTATAATTGGTTTAAAAAAAAATTAGATCAGTTCCTGGAAGATAGGTCAATCAATAGCTATTAGCCAGGATGGTCAGGGATGCAACCCCATGCTCTGGGTGTCCCTAACCTTTGACTGCCAGAAGCTGGGACTGGATGACAGGGGATGGAGCACCCCAAAATTGTGCTGTTCCGTTGACTCCCTCTGAAGCCCCTGGCATTGGCCACTGTTGCAAGACAGGACACTGGGTAGATGGAGCATTGGTCTGACCATCAAGGCCATTCTCATGTCTTTATAACACAGCACATACATTCCAATACACACCCGTGTGCACCACCACAGAGCGCACACATCCCTGTACAAATTCACACACGCGTGCCCCATAACGCAGCCATCACAACACACCCACCCCAGCACCCCGTCACTCCGTCTCCATCGTGGTGGCATGCCCCTCAGTAGGTCAGAAGAAATCAGGTAGCCTGACAAGGAGCAGGGAGCGAGTCCGCTAGGAAACGGCCACCCGCTGGCGGGTGAGGAGACCGACCTGGCCTTTCGCAGCGTTGCACCGACACGTGCAGAGCTCAGGCTGAGATCTGTGGGCCTGTGCCAGCTATCGTGTGTACAGAGATAGAACTGGCTCTGGCTGGGGACAGGTTGGCTCCTCAAAACAGTGATGGCGTTCCTCTTGTTTTTCTGATGGGCCTGAGAGGAGCAGGACTCCTGAGGTGGGTTAACCTGGCTCTGGGCATCCACTTCACAGCCAGCAGGGGGCACTCCCACCTATTATTGTGGGGGGGTCTCGCATCACCAAGGGTCAGTGGTGCAGTAGCAGTCTGCGGCATGAGTCTGCTTCTCCACGCACTGTGATTTTACTTAAAAAACTGGATAGGGCTCCAGCCTAGGACTCAAGAGACCTGGGCTCTATCACTGGCCTGGTGCATGAACACGGGCAAGTCCTGTCTCTGCTCTGTGCCTCAGTTTCCCCCATCTGTAACATGGGGATAATGACCCCGACCTCCTTGGCCAAGCGCGTTGCGATCTGCAGAGGGAAAAGTGCTGGTTTAGAGTTAGGTATGAGCATTATTAACAAAGGGGAGAGTGCATAAGGGAAAAGGGGCACTGGAAATATAATGGCATGATCGAAAGCAGTGTGATGCTCCCACCCGAATACACGGCTCTTTGCTGGTAGCCCCATCTTAAAATAGCAATGGCTCATATAGACGACATTCAGAGCTTGCTGGTGAACAGGGTTGGAGCCATGGATAGACTTTATTATGAGGAGAGAGTGAGAAGATCAGCACTGGCTAGAGAGGGGATGGATTGGGGGGGTTGAGATGGAGGGATATAAATGAGTGAAGGAAAATCAGATTTTGTGTTTACCCCGGGTCCCACTGCAAGAGGAAAAGGGCCATTCCATGCAGCTGACAGCTGGGGAACGGAAATGCAATGTTCTTTTACACTGCTCGTAAGTAGGCTATGGAACTCACTGCCACAAGAGAGCTTTCGGGCTCAGAGATCAGTCGGGTTCAACAAAGGATGGGTCACTGATATGGAGAATGAGAACATCCATTGATGTCGATGGGATTTAAACCTTCCTAGTATAAGCCAACCTCTAAGTGACTGAACTAATGTCCCCTGAAGTCAATGGGAGCCCCACCATTGGCTTCAGTGCACTTTGCATCAAGGCCTGAGGGTCAGCCTCTCCATGGAGTTCAACACGTTGGGTGAGGGGCTTGGGGGAAGACCTGGCCCCAATTCCTGGTGCTGAGCCCTCATAATCCAACCCAAATCCAGCTGAGCCCTGAGGAATCCAGCCCTGATTGCGGTACTGAGCCCTGGGGAATCCGGCCCTGATTGCGGTGCTGAGCCCTGGGGAATCCGGCCCTGATTGCGGTGCTGAGCCCTGGGGAATCCGGCCCTGAATGCAGGTGCTGGGCAGGTAGTTCCCCAAGGGGCAGGTTATTCCACCATTGTCCTTAGTGGAGATTATTGCTCCGTGTTCTGAAGCAGTGTCAGAAACAGACTAGATGGATCCGGAGTCTGAGCCTGCCTGATAATCCCGACCTTCCTATCTCCTTTCTTTATAGCTGTTGATGCCGTAAGAAAACATGGCAAATCTCCTTTTTTCTTCCAAAGAGAGAAAATAATGGAAAAGAAACCTGTGTTTGAACTCCCCTCTCCCTGGCTCCAGCCTCTTTCCTGGTTAGCATTTTATTATCTGCTCCCAGCAGGCCGGGAGAAATGTGCATTTCAATGTGGTATTCTGGCGCAACACAAAGTACCTGTGATGGTCTTCTGCCCAGGGACGCTCAATCCCTCTGCTACTTATCAGCACAGCTGCCATCTCATTTTCCTTTCCCCCCTCCCAGAACCTGATACTTCCCCTCTCCTTTTTATATTTGTTGCAGTCATAAAACCATTCAAACCCGCCATAAAGAGAAGAGCCAGAAAACCCCACCCCCCCCAATATTTGCTGGACAAAACAATGAGATTGCACGGCTCCCTGCCTCTAGACATCTGCATGTGGAAGGTAACAGGGGGCTGCTGGGTGTGATAAAACCGCACCTCTAGGCTAGCAGGCTTCTTTAGTCTGAAATCTGCAGGAGAGAGGAGTTCTTACATCCCGCAGTCTCTTTGGTGTTATCTGTCACTTGTATCCAAATCAAATACGCCGTCATCTCTCCACAGAGAGTGAATGCTACCTGTGCGTGGCTGTGTGGCTGTTATCCGCCACCCCCAGGACTGTCGCTGCTCCGGGGGAGGGGGACGGCGGGGGGAGCGGAGGATGCTAATGTGCCATGGGATTGTTCATCTCCTGGATCGGTTTCTGTTGTTTGCAAACCGTGTCTGTTGCAACTAGGGAATGTACACATAATATGAAAGCCGGCGCTTGACGTGCGCAGCCAGACAGCCTTGTGTTAATAGTAAAATACAACAATAAGAGATGATAATTATCATCTATCTATCCCCCCACACACCCAGCATCTATCTATCTATCATAGAAGATCAGGGTTGGAAGGGACCTCAGGAGGTCATCTAGTCCCACCCCCTGCTCAAAGCAGGACCAATCCCCAATTTTTGGCCCAGATATCTAAATTGGCCCGTCAAGGATTGAGCTCACAACCCTGGGTTTAGCAGGCCAATGTTCAAACCACTGAGTTATCCCTCCCCCTGATCTATCTATCTATCTATCCTCATACACATCTATCTATCTATCTATCTATCTATCTATCTATCTATCTATCTATCTATCTATCTATCTATCATCACATTCCCATATTTCCTCTTCATTACATATAGATTTGTTGACCTGTTTTCTTATTTCCCCCCCCCGCCCCCGGTCCCCAACCTGGCGTCCCTGTGAGCAGTGTTTCACGAGGTGGCTGAAGTCGTCAGGGTGTCCAGGTTCTGGAAGGCAGTGCAATCTGGTGGTTAGGATAGATGGCCAGAGGGTCAGGGCTAGAGAGTGGGAAAAGGGCACAAACCAGAGCCAGGTCAGAGGGGTGAGCTCTGCCCTGCCCTGCCATAGTGCTGTTTTCTCCCCAAGGTGCGGCGTGACAGAGAACTGACCCGACGATATTTGTAGCATTATCAAGCCGGCCGGGGCTGTGGGGCTGTGCTGGGAGTGGTGTCTGTAACACCGGAAATACAGCTCTCTGAACTCGGGATTTGCCAGGGGAGGAAAGCGGAAGTGATTTTTAACTCTGGGGAGCCTGATTTCCAGGAACACCTCCCTGGGCAGCCCAGCATGACAGCCATGGACACTGGTCGATTTGCAGTCACAGCCCAGCTGGCAGCGTGTGCTGAAAATTGGCTGAGTTAGAGACCCAAGAATGGGCCGAGCCCCTTAGCTGCTGGGCCACTGTCCAGCGGGTGGATCCTGCTGTCCGTTCTCTTCTGCCCACTCAGCGATGCACCTGGTAGGGCCCTATCCTATTAAACAGGACTTTCCCCACTGACTTCACTGGGACAAAAGCCAGCAGAGGTACAAGCCAGGGATATGAAAGCAGATGGTCATTCCGGGCTCTGGTCGCTTCTCTCACGTCCATCCATCCCTCCAGCTGATGCTCATCCCTGTGACAGTGCAGGTAAAATTCTCTCCACAGCAAAAATCAAAACATCTCCTCCCTGGTTTTAGATCTTCCAAGCCAAGCTGCCCTAGGGAGACATTATTGCCATGGACTGGGGACTCACAGGGCTGGGCTCCGTAGCCATCCCAGGCAGTGGGGCCTAGGGGCTAGAACACTCTAGGAGACCCGGGTTCTAGCTCCAGACCGGCTCTGGTACGGGGGGAAAGTCCCTCCTGCCCTCCATAGTTTCAGCACTCGCTGCACGTGAAGCCTTGATCTCATCGGGCGCTTCTGCATGCTGCCGTAATCCCAGGAAGAAACTCGGGTTGGGGGCCACTGTGTGTTATGGCTCTGAGGCTTTGGAGAATGCAGAGCTGCCCCCTGCCCAGACTCTGGACAGCAAGGGCTGGATTTAGGAACCTCACGGCTGGGCGCCTTCAATTGAATGGTGTCTTTTGGCAGGAGAGTGAAAGTGTAACCCGGGTTTTAGCTGCTTGTGTTGAGTCTGTGCTCCCACCTAATTAAAGGGGTCAGCAGGGTCTGCATGGGCATTAAAGGGGAGGTTCTGGTCGAGTTTGGATACCTTGATGGCCAAACCCAGCTTTTGGCCTGGGCAGACATGGCCTTAAGTGTCTGGAGATAGTTCTGATGCTCTGGGTGCCGGGTCAAGGAGCCCAATGCAGGAGGAACGCTTTGAAAACTGGCCCCTTGGGGCTCCTCTGAGGTCAGAGCTGCTGATCCAAACTTCATGAGGTCCGGATCCAGGGCTTGTTTTCTCTAGTAAGAGCCAGCTCTTTCCATCCCCAGATCTCTTTCCATCCCCAGGTCTTTATACAGTGCTGTATAAAGGGCTGCCAATGTCATGAGCCTCATCCCACAGAGGGGGAAACTGAGGCGCAGAGCCATGAAGAGACTTGCCCAAGGTCACCCAGCATGTCAGTGGCGGAAGGGGGAGCAAAGCACAAGTCTCCAGACTGCCAGGCCAGCCTCCTCCCCATTGGCCCATGCTGCCTTTTGGAGTGACACGACGCTAACGTTCAGCCACTAAATCCATACCCAGGCCGCTAAATAAATAGCCTGGTTTTCAGAGACCTGAAAGCACAAGTCCCATTAGAGCCTGAGTGTGTACAGCACTTTTAAGAAGCTGGCAATTTGTGGGAGTGCCGAGAGATGCAGTGCTTCAAGTAACCAGTGTAGCAAATTCTTGGTTTGGGGCTAAACACCTAGAATCCCAGAAATTCAGGACTGGAAGGGACCTCAGGAGATCATCTGGTCCAGCCCACCATGGTGAGGCAGGATTAAGTCTACCTAGCTGTAGAGATAGCCTCTGTCACTGATTTGTGACAGTGAATGTTCCTTAGGAATAGTCACCCGGAAATGATAAATATGTGCCTATGGAACGTGGCTTTATGTCATGGCAGTGACACCCGTTATCGGTGATCAGAAGGATTCTTTGGGGGGCTGGACCCACGCTTGACTTCTGCTGCCAACTGCATCCAAGCTGCACCCCCGCCTATGCTGACACATGGGCTGTGATTCCCCCCTGCGGCAGAGAAACCGGCCAGCCTTCCCCAGGGGGAGAGAACGCTGAGCCTGCCTGATCTGAGAAACACTTATTTACATGTTTCAGAGTAACAGCCGTGTTAGTCTGTATTCGCAAAAAGAAAAGGAGGACTTGTGGCACCTTAGAGACTAACCAATTTATCTGAGCGTAAGCTTTTGTGAGCTACAGCTCGGATGAAGTGGGCTATAGCTCATGAAAGCTTATGCTCAGATAAATTAGTTAGTCTCTAAGGTGCCACAAGTCCTCCTGTTCTTTTTACTTATTTACATGGAGCTGATCGTGGCAGCACCGGGAGTGATGTGATACAGAACAAACAGGATTAGCCGGGGAAGAAACATCCGCAACTCAATTAGAGATGAGAAGCTCTGAGGCTCAGCTCCTGAGATCAAATAGCAAGCACAGCACTGGGCAGCTAACGTGGCTGAGAGACAGGCAGGGCAGTTTAAATCCTTCCCTTGGATGTCGTATAATAAAGCAGGAGCGGGGGGATTGGACAGATATTGTGTACCCTGGCAGGCTCAGCATGGCGAGCTCTGAGTTGAAGGCGGGGTGTCTTGGAGGTTCCATGGCGGAAAGAATTTGAGGTTGTTTACGGCAAGTTTTCCGGAGGTGGGAGGGTCTCACTGGGCCTGGCTTTCTTCTCATCAGGGCATAGGTGCTGGAACTAGGGGTGTTGCCGTATCCCCTGGCTTGAAGTGGTTTCCATCATATCCAGGGTTTACAGTTTGGTTCAATGGCTCTCAGCCCCGCCCCCCCACCACACAAATAGTTTCAGCCCCCCTCCTGCATCAGGGGTAAATACACTGAAATCAACAGGGTGATACTGGTGCGAAACAGACGTGAGAGGAAAATGGCCGCCACTGACTGGAAGTCACCATAGAGGAGACTCGAATCCCTGGTCCTATGGTCCTTTTGGGAGCAATTCTACTTCCTTCTAGCAGGGCTGCTACAGAGAAACGTACGACTGGGTGAGGCCTTCTGGTGGTTCGCTGGCTGAAATTTAGCCCTGTGTAGGGGGCCAGGACCAGATCTGGGCATCACTTGAGTCCCACTTTTTAAACCCTATGGGATGAGGGCCTGGCAGACTACGCTCGGCTTATTTTAGAACTCACCCTTGGGAAAGACATCCCCATGCTGGCAGCTGTGCAGTGACCCCGGTACAAACAGCTGGGCTCTGTTTCTACAGCCCAAGCGGGGACAGAGATCAGAGTTTCTTCAGACTTGGCTTGTTTTCTAGATCTTCAAAATCTAGCCAGATTTGAAGATGTCAGCTGAACGTTCACAAGAATCCAGCACCCACTTAAGCACCAAAAAACGTGGCTGTATCTGAGAAGAACTTGGGACTTCGGGAGCTGAGCTCTTTTGAACATCCAGCCCCAGCTGTGCGTGCTAAACCCATGCCAATCTATCCCTCAGCTTTCTTGTAAAACCAGGCTCTGTACGTTCTGTGCTGTAACTTAGTGCATAGTATCCCCACTTTGTGGCACACTACATTTTGTATTAATTTGGTGCTAGAGTTGGTTGCAAACGTTTGACATTTCAATAAGAAAGGACAACCATTTTCCCATGAGGTTTTTTGCACCCATTTCCTGCCCCTGTTTTCAGCCAGGTCACTCTTGCAGTCCACACTGATAGGGAGAGAAACCGGAGTTCAATGTAGCAGCACGAGGCGGCAGAGCTGGGGGCGTGCTTTGCCGCTCTCTCACCTGGGGGGGTGCCCGAAAGGATCTGGTAGATCTTCTGTCACGTGAAGTCTTTAAATGGAGGCTAGGTGTCTTTCGAAAACATACGCGCTAGCTCAACCACCAGATATGGGCTGGAAGCAGGAATCCCTGGGCGAGGTTCTCCGGCCTGGGTGATGCAGGAGGTCAGGCTAGATGCTGGTCAGGGTGGAGTTCTGCTCAGCCACACTCCTTCTTGGTCTCACACCTGACACTACCCTTCCTTGCCCTCCTGGAGTGGGGAGAGGCTAGTACAGGAGGTGGCGGGGTAGCATCCACCAGCGCTGTGCTTGCCTGCATGGCAGGACTTCTCCACTGACTGTCCCTGGCTGCTTTAAGCCCACTCCGTCCCACTTCCCCATCCCAAAGCAGCATTAGCAGAGCACAGAATCCAGTCCCTCACCATGGGTGTTCCAGCTGGACTCACCGTTCCCTGACTCGTTTCCTTCTTGCTATCGACACTGCTCCCTGCGTGATGACAGCCCCACAGCTTGC
The DNA here is from genome assembly GCF_965152235.1 of Eretmochelys imbricata. Lineage (NCBI taxonomy): Eukaryota > Metazoa > Chordata > Testudines > Cheloniidae > Eretmochelys > Eretmochelys imbricata. The sequence goes on along the minus strand of NC_135588.1, from coordinate 21,053,062 downwards.
AGGCACACGGGAAGCCCGCGGCTCTGTGCTCTGTCCTGGGAGCTGAAATCGGTTGCGTTTTGCTTTTGTTTGTCACTGAGCAGCGAGCCACGTTGGCTTCTGAGCCTGGAACCTTGTCCGGGCACTTGGGTGCTTCATTACCTGGAGCTCCTTCCTCGGAGGGGAAAGTGCTGAGCTGTTCTCTCTGTGACTTTCTCCCCGTCCGTCCCTCTTGCTGTCCTTCCCTGCCCCACAGCAGAGCCGACACTTCAGTCCCAGAGGCCACCAGCAGCTGCTTCTTCCAGTTAGGAATGAAGTGCAAAGAAATACAGACGGCAGAGACTCCAGCAAAGGGCCTCCCTCCGGGTCTCTGCCTGGCTGGCATACCTGGTGCTGTCTGCAAGTCCATGCATGAACTCACTGGCAAAGCATGTGTCACATCCCGCCTCGCGGAGCTGGCCTGTGAGGGGATAACAGCCCACTACTGCTGCTACTCAAAGGAGCTTCTCCTACAGCTCAAGGGGCAGATGTCCCTGCTGCAGTGGAATAAGATCCCATGTTTCAAACCATAGTGAGGATCTGAGGAACCTGGGCATGAAGCCAGGAGCCCGTAGGGAACTCCAGCTAGTGGAAACCACTGCACTGCATCTCCTCAATCACACAGGCTACAGTGAGCACATCACACCTCTTCTCTGCTGACTCCACCGGCCAAGTGCCTGGTCTTGAGCCTTATCCTCAATGCCCTGGGCCCAGCACACCTAAAAGACTGACCAAAGCTCCAGGATGAAGACCAGGGTCTACAACTCCATTCCTCTGGCACTGTGGAACTTTCTACCACAGGGAAAGCTCCTCTGGGTGGTTGATGGGGCTTTTTCAGGGGCTGATCTGAGGCTGTGGAACGAACTCCCCCAGGAACTCGGGCCCATCCTAGTGCCAGACCTGTGTCTTCCCACCCGCCGTCTTTAGAAAACAGAGCAGCGCAGACATTTACAGAAAACCTACCGGAGCTCGACACTCCATTACAGGCAAGATTCCCCCCGCAGAGCAGATAAGGGGGAAACAAGCCATGCATGACAGGTGTCAGTCCCATCATGTAATGCATGGAGGGAAGAGGCTCAGATGAGGGCTGTATGAGAACCTATATAGACTACACTAGGATGTGGCGGGTTGTGGCAGGCTGTGTGTATGTTTCTGGCTGGCCTTAGCTATTGCTTCTTAATCCCTTGCTTTCAGGAGCACTGAAGGCACCTAAGAAGGAGGGGGTGGAATATCCCCTAAGAGCAGAGCAGACCTCATCCGGAGAGGCCAGACCCTGTCTCCGGGCCATCCGTGTTGGAGCAACCCTGGCCTCTGAGAGCTGGGGTGAGCGGCCGTGCAAAGACTTCAAGCAAGGAGCGGTGAGAACAATGACTAGGGTGAGGAAAATTTGTGTTCTGCAAATCCGCTAACCTGTAATGCACCTCATCTCCCCTGGGCGGGGCAGGGAAAGAAAGAAACAGGAGGAGGGGACCCGGGTCCAGGGCAAGAGGCTGCCTCCTCCTCTGGGTTTGCTACTGGTTGTGCTACAGTGGGGGGCGGGGGGGGGGGGGCAATGGAGACGAAGAGCCCGCTGTGCTGGGTGCTGCAGGCATGTAGGGAGAATGCCTGCCCCGGACTCGAAATAGACCCGGAGACAGAGACAAAGGGACTTGCTCACCCAGCAGGCTAGCAGCAGAGCTGGGACTAAAACCCGGGTCTCCTAAGTCCCATGCCTTACCCACTAGGCCATGCTGCCTTCAGTACCCCCACCATGCTGGCTGCTTTTCTTGCTTCAACCTTCCCTCCCACCTGGTATGAGAAAGGATGGGGGATTGGCTGCCGGCCTCCTGGCACTGCTGGGTGCCAATTAACTGTCCATTTCCTGGAGCAGGTGGTTTGCAACACTCCTGGCCAAAGCAGCAGGGTACCGGTCTCCCTGTGCTCGTCATGTACCTCCGCCACCAGCTGTTGTCCTTTGAGCCCACCGAGCTCTTCATGCCAGGGGCTGTCTTTTGCTATGTGCACGTCCAGCGCCTTGCACAATGGGCCCTGCTCATCACAACTCGTAATGTGAGCGAGGGAAAAGAGGTTAGCTTCCACATGCCACTTTTCGGTGATCGGCCCCTTTGCTTTATGGAGAAGCCACCGAGGGCCAGCCCAGAAATGCCCTGGGTCCAGACACAGCCTGGCTGCAAGCAGCAGACGTTCTCCGGCGGGCCAGGGTTTCATTTCTCCCGGGACCCCTCATTCAGCCAAACTATACACGTATTCCTTGGTAGCAGGGTGGGCTGCCTCTTTCAGCGACCTGGGGAGAGCAGAGCCCCTTTGAGACCAGGTAGTCTGGCCTGGCCGAGGGGAGGATCAGACCCAGCTGGGAAAGAAGCCAGGAGATCCCTACAGAAGCGGAAAGTGCCCAGCTGAGCAGGGAGCTGCAGGAAGGAAGCTGGCTCCTGCCACTGGCCCTGGAGCCAGACACGGGGGGAAAGGTCTTTGGGCCCTGTTAGCCTGCTTTGGTCCAGGGGATAATAAACAGTGTCCTGAACTGACTCTAGGCAGCCCTCCTTGGGCTGGGGGAGCCCGGCCAGCGCCCTACATCCCCATTGCATTTACTCCTAAGACAGTCTCCTTCCGGTGCCATTCAAGAGGGTTTCTCATAGCTGCCTCTCGAGCCGTTCCTCCCACTAACGACTGAGTTAAATCCCACCCACCACTGGGGCTCCCCACCCACACCGAGCTGGCATCTTGACAGACTCATCCCCAGAAGGGGCCGCAGTCGAGAGAGAGAGTTACAGACTCCTGCCCCCCGCCCCAAATGCGCCCGTGTTCTCCTGTGGCCCATTGAAGCCTTTGGATTAACCCCTTGAGCTCTGCCCCCCGGGCTCCCCCGTTGTCTCTTGCAGGTGAACTTTTCCAGGCAGGTTTCCTCGATCGGAGTCGTTCCCTGCGACAGCTCACTCTGCATCGGTGTCAATCACCACACAGCTGGCCACAGGAGAGCCAGGGTCTCCAGCCCTGCCGCTGACCTGCTGACCTGGGCCGAGCCGGGTCACCTCTGCTGCCTTTGTCTCGCTACACTGTAAGCTCTTCGGGGAACGGGGCTGTCTCTCACTGGCTGGCTGTGCAGCGTCCAGGGCAACAGAGCCATGATCTCGGTTGGGACCTCTAGGTGCTATTAGAAAAGGGTGCGTTTCCTGTCCAGCTCCTTTTATTGACAAGCGGATGAGAGTGTTTGCAACGTGGAGAGGAACTGAAAGAGTAACAGATATCATGAGGCCGAAGGATCAGAAACTGACACGTGTTTCTTTTCTCATCAAGGGCACTACAATGTCCATATGTAAAAAAGCTGGGTTGTGTTCGGGTGGGGGTGTGATTGTCAGGGTGTGACTGTGTGCCTCTATGCCTGGGTGTGACTGCGTATGTGTTTGCATGGGTGTTTTTATGGACGCGGGTGACTGCGTGTCCCTCTGCCTGGGGGTACAGTTGTTGATGATTGTATTTGCTCATGTACTTTCATGACTGTGTGCATCCAGGCCTGGCGTAGGTGTTTCAGATTGTGTGTGTATTTGCACATGGGTCCGCACGTGTGTTTGCATGTCTGCGTGTGCCCATGCTGGGGTGTACATGTGTTTACGATGATGTGTGTAGGCATTGACAGATTGCTTGTTTGTGCATGGGTTTGACTACATCTTTGTGATTGTGGGAGTATGTACTTGGGTGTGTTTGCATGTTTGTTCCTGGGTTTGACGGCATACAGGCCCAGCCGTGGCTACGGCTGCATATGTGTTTGGGCGTGCATGGGGGTGAAACACCTCACAATGGGAACTAAGCCCCTTCTCACCTCTTGTCTTTGATAGAAAACTGCATCCCAAGGCCTGCTGCCTTGGGCTTTGCAAACAGACAGGCCCCAAGGAAGCTGAGGTCCCGTCCATATAACTCATGCTTCCTTTTAAACACTAGAACCACAGACCCAAGTTTCTACTTTCCTGGGCGCTTATCAGCCTGCTGCAGCTGGTGTCCCATCTCAGCCCTGCTAAGCATAAGGAGCTGAGGGTGAGTTCACCCCGTAACCTGCCCCTTTGGGAAAGACGATGCTTTATAAGCAAATAGGCCAAGGAGGAGAATTGTGGGGACTTCTATACAGAGCGATATCTAAGTACAGGGCTAAACCGCGCAAGGGGCGGTGCATAGCTGCACTGGCCCGGGGGTGCTCCTGAGACAGACGTGTGTCTCAGAGAGCCTCCCTGCACCCCCACTTGCTGCAGGGGGTAGCAATCTCCAGGGGGACTCTCCCAGTGCCCCATTGCTGGCTCGGCTGTGCTCGCCGGCACCTGTGCAGGAAGGAGCCAAGTCTCCACGCATCTCCCCTTGCACCCCCACTCCTTGCCCACCTGCTCCAAGGAAGAGCAGCGGGCACATGGCACCTGCTTCTCCCTGTGTGCCCACATCCATGGTCCAGGATCCTGGGGGATAATGGAGTTCTGACTCCCACAACGCCCCTCGCTGGACACATACTCCACTGTGCAATGCGGCCCACAGGAACCAGGGTTCCTGGGGTAACTCCATGTGTGTGTGTCTGGGTGTGGGTGTGCGTGTGCGGGCGTGTGAGCGGGCGTTTGTGTGTGTGCGAGCACACAGGCGTGTGTCTGTGTTATGCACCTGTATGACTGTGTTCCTGTGTGTGTGTGCCGGAGTGTGTGTGTGTGTATCTGGGCGTGCATGCATTTGTGGGTCTCTGCATGCATCTGTATGTGTGTGTGGAAGTGTGCACGTGGATGGGTGTTTGTGCACACTTGTGAGTGTGGGCGTGAGTGCGGGCGTGCTTGTGCACACATATTTGTGTGTGTGTGTGTCTGTGTATTTGTGTGAGTGTGAGAGAGACAGAGGCGGCCGCATCAAGAGGGGCTGGGAGGCGGAGGGTAATAGGTTGTGTACAGCCTTACCGAGAGCTGGCAGGAGCTCTGCGAAGACATTTCCACCCCGCTGTTAAATGTACCTACTCGCTAAACCACACAAATCCTAAAAATATCATAAACCGCCAAACCCAGCACATTATTAAATTGCTGCCTTGTGTCAAGCGGCTGGGGAAATAAGAGAGAGGCCAAGCGGGAGCCGGCGTGCTGGCTCAAACCAATTGAGAAACGCAGCTGGAATGCAATCGAGGGAGCCTGGTAGCAGGCTCAGAGAGGGGAAAACCAGAGGCTAGGGTGGGGTAATCCTGCCGCCTTCCTTACCCAGGAAAGGCCCTGGGGCCTCCACTGCACTGCTGATACTCCTGCCCTGGGGGTGGGAGCGCCGGCCCAAGCAGAATCACCGGGGCCTGCTGATGGCATGAGTGAGCTGGGGACTTGGGGCTAGCTGCGGGCTCTAGCCCTGCGGCGGGCGGGTCAGATAGCTGAAGCCCCCTGACGTCGGTCTGACCCCAGCGTCGCTCTGCTGGTGCAGTTCCTCCAGACGTACCCTCTCCCTCCACTCTGTCTGACCCCCGGGGGGTGGAACTGGGCATGGGGAAGCTGCACAAGTGGCCGGGGTGGCTGACCTTCATCCGAATCCCGGGCCTTCCTTGCCTGCTGGGACAGACAATGGGGACGGGATTCCAGACTCTTGAAAGGCCGCACCTCAATCTCCCAGGGCCTCCGTCACCCTTCTGAGCAAGGGGGGAAGTGACCCTTCTGTTCACCAGCCTTTTGTCTAGCTCGGCCCTGGGTCAGGAAAGCACTTAAGACGTGCTTAAATGATTCATTTCCATGGGACTTAAACACAGGCTTAAAGTTATAGAGTCATAAATTCCAAGCCCAGAGGGGACCATTATGATCACCTACGCTGACCCGCTGCATAGCTCAGCCCGGGTGATCCCTGCCTCCAGCCCATGTCTGATGGCTGAGCTAGAGGGTGTGTTCAAGGGCTATTCTGAATAGGGAGGTTTTGCTGAGTTGGGACCTTGGCTTGTAAGCGTTTTGGAGCAGGGACCATCTCTCACTCTGTGTCTGTACAGCCTCTCGCTCAATGGATCCCTGATCTCAGTTGAGGCCTTTAGGTGCTGTTATAACACAAATAAATAATAATAATCAGACTGTGATCACTGGCGTTTGCAGATGGCTGTCCCCTGCCTCACTAGCTCAGAAATATTGCCATTCAGCTGGCAGACGAGCCCCAACGACAGGAAGAAAACATTCAGCAAACATAGGCCCCATGAGCAAAAATGAAACTGGTTCCCCCTAGATACCCTGCTTTGGTTCTGGTTCCCACTGTCTCCATAGCTCTGCTTTACCCGATCTCATTCATTCGCCAATGTGCATTTACACAAAAGAGCTAAAGGGCTGCATGGGATATTGTATTATCCGGGAGTCTTTAGCGGGTAGGTAGCTCTTTGCTTCCTTCTCAGCACTCAGCTATTCTCTCTCACCCACGGATTATTTTCTTAAGAGTTATTTATTTCCTCCTCCTTTTACCTCTAATGAAACTCCTCTGGCTGGGTGCCCGCCGTGACCGAGGAATATGTAATCACAGCGCGGGTGGCTGTATTCGTTTCAACTCGTTTCCCATGTGATCCATCCCCCCCCGAGTGAGCCAGTCTGTTCCGAGTGACTCACGTGGCACTAGGCAGTGGTGGCGTAGCTATTAGAGAGACAAGGCGGGCGAGGTGACAGCTTTTATCGGACCCACGTCTGCCGGGGAGAGACACGTGTGCTTTGGAGCTTACCCAGAGCTGAAGGCAGAAGCTGGGCCAAGGGGTGAGGTTGTCTCATCCACCCGGTCAGGCTCTGAGTGCCGTCCGCCGTGCTGCAACCAGGAGACTGATGCACTGGCCCCAGCTGAGGTGGGCAGTGCTGCATCCACCCTTTGGGCTCAGTCCTCGCCAGCCAGCCTAGTTCTCTCCTTCCTTTGCCAGCTGCTGATCTCCATTTCTCCTTCCCCACAGCTCACCCTTCCCTTCAAGCCATCCCTATGCCCTCCGTCCCCGCCCCCAGTCCCGTCCCGGCTGGCCGCCTCTCTCTCCTGCTCCTGGCTTCACTCAGCCTCACCCTTGCGGAGCTGTTTGTCCCTTAACTGCCTTTAGATGGGTCAGAAACCATCAGTAAGACGTGTGGAATGCGCTGTAGCAATGCCCACCCAGCGTGTTATGGCATCCAGGCCACTGCACCATCGCTTGAGTCCCTGGCTTACTGCACACTAACTCACTGTGTAGCCAAGTCCTGTGTCACCTTGGGGAAATCATTCAGCCTTTCCGGACCTCAGTTCCCTATCTGTGCAATGGGGTAATAATCCTGAATTGCTCCTTTGGTCTCTTCAGGTTCTAAGCTCTTTGGGGCAGAGATTGTCTCTTGCTGTGGATGTGGACAGTGCCCAGTGCAATGGGGCCCTGCTCTTGGTTTGGAGTCTCTAGGCTCTACTGGAATATAATTAATAGCAGAAGATGCTGGGTACATGACATTGCGGGTAGTGAGAACCTTTTGCAGTAGAGTGGATTGGGTATTATTCCAGATCCACCCATCTTTGGGATTTATATGGCCCTTGTTATTCCCTGGGTACCTCACAATCACCCCCCATGCTAATTATGCCCATTTAGCATATGAGAAAACTGAGGCACAGAGCGACTAAGTGACTTGCCCATCACCCAGGGAATTTGTGGCAGAGCAAAGAATTGAATCCAGGTCACCCACATCCTAGACTAGTGTGCTAACCACTGGCCCAACCTTCCTCCCTAGACAGAGCTGCCCAACCTGGCTCCCATCCCCGTTACTGAAAACCTCCCTGATCCCCAGAATAGCTTCTCCAGATAGCCAGTTTTGACATGTTTCATGCCCAATTAAAGCCAATTGATTCTAGATATGCCTGGTAGCAAAACATTTTTAAAATCTGTGTAACACATTGATCATTGCTGAGAAATACCCAAATATTGCTTTCTCATCATTCTACCAGTTACCCATTGGTCAGCATCTGGCCTTATTCCGATTCCCGTTTGTTAATGTGATGCCGGCCCCGCTGATAGGATTTACGGTCGTCTCCACTAAAACCGAACCCCTGATAAAACACACGTGAAAGCTGCAACACCACGCTTGACAGTCGCTAAGCTGACATGCTGGACCATGCTCGGGGGGGGGAAGAAAAATCTCATGCTGGCTTCTTGCTTCATTTTCAACTGCATTCAGCGGGGAAAAGCACCATTGCTCAGGGAGGAGAACTTCCACTTCAAAGGCAACTCAGAGGCTCTTCTGCTGTGCTAAGGGGGATCAGCGTAAATAGCTGGGAGCTGCTCTCGAAATGAACCCTTAAATTTCCACTGCAACAAACTTTTGCATTTTCAAAAATCTCTGTTGCCAGTCGCTAACCCTGCGACGGCCGGATCTACACTGCATTCTCTTCTGGCAGTGCATGTTATTCCAACAGAGCGACCGCAGCATTGTGCGTTTTAGAGACATAGCAGAGTCCTGGTTACACTGGGCTTTAGCCACCCAAATGTATCCCAGACAAATGAGGGTTCACCTGCTCAAGACCCAGTAGCAAAGGAATCAGTTAATAGGGATGCACCCTGGTAATTCATGAGCGCTTAAGGCTTGGATACAGGATTTGAGTTGATCAGGATCTTGCTCGCTCCTGATCCTGTGATCTTCCTCATTTTCCATTTGGTTCCAAGGCGAGTTGCTTCTGGTCCTTGCGTGGAAGATTGAAACGGTTTCAACAGCCGACCAACGGATAATGAACAGAGATCAGGGAGTACTCCGGCTCACCTGTGACTATCTGCCCCGAGAACAGCCATTCCCCAAATACTTGTGTGAACCAAAGCAAGAGTTTCCAAACAACAAAGAGGGTGGGGATATAAACAGCGTGAAATGGAGCAGCAGTTTGGAACTGGAAGAAATGCTCCAAAACAGCCTTTTGCACCATTTGTCTGGTCCCGGTGTAAGGAGCTCTGTTTCATCTCCTGCCTCTTCCTGGTTTGACAAGCTGCCTGCCTCAGCTGCAGAGATTACTGCAAAGGTCACAGAAGTCAAGGATGTTAAAGACCTACGAACTGGTCACGGGGATCTGACTGTGGAACTAACCTACAGGAGAGGTGAGCCAATCTGGAGTCCGGGCCCCTTCAGGACCTACTGCCAGACCTTCCGTTGTGATAAAGCTTTGCCCCATTGCCCAAATAACAGCCCCATTCCCCACTAAAACACTACCCCAAGTGGAGCAACCAGGGATGGGAGACGAGATGAAAGCTCCAGGAAGTCTAGTTGGTTGCCAATCTAATTAACCTGGGGAGTGGATGGAAGTACCAAACCTGTGACAAACAGGCAGATAGGTCAGAGACAACACAATAATAGATAGATGGATAGGGTGTGTATGGGGATAGCTAGGTAGATGGATGGGTGTGTATAGGGATGGATCGGTAGATAAAAGTGTGTGTGAGGGGATGGATAGATGGGTAGGTGTGTATGGGGATAGAGAGGTAGCTAGATTTCCTTCACGTGTCAATTATCCGCACAGGACATTTTCTAGTGCTTTTAGCAAGTCTAGTGTTAACAATCCCAAGTGACAGAAATCCCACCCCTTCCCTTGGAAGGTTATTCTACATCTTCATAGATCCTTGTTACTGCCTGGAAGTCCTTGGAATTCACTGGGAAGGTCAGACAGGGCAGCCCCCAGCCCCACATTTCAGACCCACATTTCACAGTTATGTAGGTTTCAGATGGTGCGTCACCAACATAGAGACCCTGCTACCAGCGTCCTCCCTCACTGGACATCTCCTCTCCTTCCTCCCACCCATCCAATCCCATTATCTTCAGCAGGATGGGCTGCGATTTAAACCGGTGTACATTCACGCCTTGATACAGCGCTCTGCCTCTCCCCTGACGCTGTCTTATGCAGCGACTCACTTGGCAGCCCAAGAAATGATCTGTAACAAGTAGCAATAAAAATGACAATAAAAAAAACAACAAAAAAAACCCACAACAACCACCATGTCAACATATGTCTGGGAACAAAACCCACGCCGAGCGACAGGCAATCATCCTCTGTGCCTGGCGCTCCCCTTTGAAGTCGCACCCACTGTGCGGGTGTGTGTGTGTTTCCGGTACTGGAGTGCAAACATTAAACAGCGACTGCAGCAAATCAATAGATTGCTAATTAGTGTTTGGAAACACTGCGGCACGGCAGGAGTCGCCGGCTAGACAGGACGGCATTAAAGACTTCATTTAGGCTTGAGAAATAGCTGTGTTTTCAGGAGACGTACAGATAAACCTACCTAAATGTTTGCCAGCCTTCGTGACGTGTGGACTTGGATTGATCGCACTTGCTGTTGAAGAAACAGGGGACTGGGCTGTTGGAGAGGTGCTGGCTTAGAGGAGATGCTGCAGTCTTCCCCTCTGAAGGGCCTCTGTTCTGGCTGGTGGACTTGTGGCTCTTTTGCAGGGCCAACCCGAGGCCCAATCCAGAGCCCCTGGAGGAGGCTGGTGGTCACAGCACTGGAGTGGGATGCCGGCGATCTGGCTTCAGTTCCTATGCGTGATCTTGCCCATATCCTGGGACCGACATGGCTAGAACATCACCGCACCCTTGCACAAGTCGCTCCGTTTCTCCGGGCCTCCGCAAGGGGGGGTTGAACACCTCGCTGGCCTGCAGGGAGACTGAGGGATGAATCGCTGCTCCGATCCTGCAGTGATGGGCTCCTTCCTAGACAGACAGTCACTGGGGATCTGCAGGGTGAAGTGCCCCCAAGTCGCTCAGTGAGTGCTAATGCAGCCTGGGGGTCTCAGGAGCCCCCACAGCTTCTATACCCCTGCTCGGCTGGGGGGATAGTTGGTGGATCCCTGCTGGGGTAGGTCCACGGGCCAGGGAGCCCCTGTGGGGTGGGTTTCCTGCCATCAGCACCCCTGACACCTGCCCCCCCCCCCCCGCACCATGGGCAGGGAGTTGCTAATAAATAAAGATGTTCTCAGCCTTTATCAAGCTGAAGTCCCAGAATGCAATGGTGCAAGGGGGAGAAATGCCTCCCTGACCCAGGCTGTGATCAGCTGATATCTCGGAACCGGAGAGATCTGTTCCCCATGGCTTCCGGGCATCACGGCAGGGACTGTCACTAAATGAGCCAGCTCCAGTCAATGGAGCACATTTCCAGGGGGTTCAGTGTAGCTACAGCAGGTTGCCCCAGCTAAGGCCCCGGCTCCAACACTCTGCAGCCTCCTGCACCAGTCACACCCCCTCTGCAGATCTCTGAAACGGGCAACAGGGAAAAAAGACGGGGAGGAGAAGGATCCCAGTTCAGGGTCATCAGGCGAAGCTATTTAAGGAAGCAAGAGTGCCAATCAACGGGAGCTTGACTGAGGCCCGAGCTCAGCACCTGGGGCCTCGGGGAACAGGTGCTATCTGTCAAAGGTAGTTAGCTCTAATACCTACATGTGCCATTCATCGTGGCAGGGGATGGCGCTTTGCATCCACAGGCAAAGCTGTAATTAGCTGGAAATGAGTCACTGGAGATTTCGACTAATAGACTTCTTGGTTTTAGCTGTCCAGGTAGATAAGGTAGCATCAGAGCAAGAGAGTAGGATGCTGCCAGTCAGTCTAGGTGCCAAGTCCCCCCGCACCCCCCCGTTGTTCCCCCCACAATTCTCTGGCTTAAGAGACGCAGGGCAAGCCACGGTCTGATGTTGTCGCTTGTGCCTTTGTCGCAGCCGATCTGGCTCTTTGCACGCTTTCCATGGTTAGGGCAGTAACCTAGGAATTTGGAGATCTAGTGACAATTCCCTGGTCTGCCACAAACTTCTTATGTGACCTCGGGCTTTTCTTAGCCTCTCTTTGCCTCAGTTCCTCCTCTGTAATACAGGGCTAATAATACATCCCTGCCCCAGAGGTGCGGCGTGCAGGCCTACCAGGATGGGATGGGTCCTGCTTTTGAGCAGGGGGTTGGACTAGATGACCTCCTGAGGTCCCTTCCAACCCTGATATTCTATGATTCTATGATTCTATGATGGGGATATGCCCTGGCACTCACCTCCCATGCCCCAGCTAGGGGGACATAGCCCCAAGTATGGATTAAATGGTGAAGGTGGCTATCCTTTGGGGCAGACAAGTACGTCTCAAAGTGACACATTCGCCCCTAGCTATGGGTTAAATAGCTGCAGCCTCGCCACCCACCCGGTGTTTAGCTCTCTTCTGTATGCGGTGCACATTTGTCTGGGACCGAGAGTGGGATCAGCTGATGCACACACATCCCCTCTGACTCCAGGACTGTGACTCTGGTTCTGACCACTAGGCATGACTGCCCTTGCCCTGGTTTGTGCCAAGTCATCACCTCCCTATATGTAGGATCCAGTAACACTCCCCTGCAATTCATTGTGACTATCCCAGCAGGTCTGACCAGAGTCCAGGGCCTGCTGTTCTGCTTTGTGTCAGGGACCAGGGACCATCTGGCTTTCACAGGGTACAGCACATCTCTTCTGCGACCGTTACGGAGAGAACCCATAAACCAGGTCTACATGGGGGCTAAACTTGCGGGAGGATGCCCGTCTTCCACATGAGGGTCTGGCAGGTGTCAGAGTCCTTCAAACTCTTTGTGGAGGGTTTGCATGTGTGGTTCATGTCTGGCTCCGGATCAAGGGTGGTTCAGGCTGACACTTGGTACAGTTTTGGGGGCTTTATCCCCCAGGCCTCCTGGCGCAGGTAAAACCAGTCCATGCCCCTCTCCTGGGCATCTGCAGAACTGTCACTGGGGATGTGGCATTACACCCCCGCCCCAGCCAAGGGAAACCCACCCACCGAGTCTGGCACACACAAATGCACATCAAACGTATTGATACCAAAGGGCATGAATACAGGCCAGTGGCATCTGGGGCATCTTGGTGTAATAGTCTTCTGAAGTGTCCATGCTTTGGCTCACAGAGGATACAGATAACATTTACCAAAGGGCTAGAATAGTCTCAAAGGTACGCCTGTGTTTGTCTTGACTGTCCTAGGGCCCTGGGGAGAGGATGAACTGTGGCCCGCGGTGGCATGCCGTTTGAGGGCACGTGTCTGCCCATCAGATGTTGGGTGACAATCTGCAAAGAGAACATGACAGGCAGAGGAGCATCAGAGAGTGCGTGTGTGTGAGTGTACGGGTGTGCATACATATGTGTGTGCATGTGTATTGGACTAGGGCTCAGGACACCTGGGTTCTGTTCCCAGCTCCGCTGCTGGCCTACTGAGTGACCTTGAGCAAGTCACTTCCCTGCTCTGTGCCTCAGTTTCCCCACCTGTAAAATGGAGATAAGGATCTTGACCTCCTTGGTAAAGCCCTGGGAGATTTGTGGCTGGAAAATGCTGGATAAGAGCTCGTTATGAAGTACTGATAGTATCTATATGTTTGTGTGTGTGTATGCAGGTGTTTGTATGTGCATATGTCTATGTACCTGGATGTGGGCGTGTGCTCTTGTAAGCATGCCATGGCCTATTGTCACACCAGCATGTGCTGCGTGCATGCTCACCGTGTCCTTGCAGGGGGCTGGAGCCCTTGTAATCTGCACCGTGCAGTGTCCAAGCTCACTGTCTGACATTTCACAGCCGAGGGACAGTCCTTTAGCCTTCCAACCTTTGCTCTGTCAGCGAGCGATGCTACGGGGCTTCCAGCTGAGATGTCCCCTTTCATAAGGGCTAAACCAAACCCTAATGGCAGCGCTCCCCTGGCAGAGATCTAGTTTGGTCCAGCGTACAGTTTCCAGGCATGAGCAAAAATGATTGACATTTGCATTAATTGCAGAAGCGTTAATTAATCAGAGCCCAAATCTCTGCCACCCTTACCTTGCTCCAGGTAAATGCTATCGGAATAGTATTTCCCAGCAACGATTTCCATTGAAGTGGTGGGGACCGAGATGAAGTTATTCAAAGTTGAACCCAGCAACCGCCTCCGTCCGCACTAGTTTGGTTTTGGTGGCTTTCTTGGTCCGGGCGTGGTATGAGGGTGGAAGACAAACGAATTCCGAAGCGCGTTTTCCAAGGAATGCCGCCACACAGCCGGCGAGCACCTGGATGTCGGTGGCGTGATAAGATCGCCAGCCATGGACGTAAACTGAACATCCAGCCAGCCCATCTTAAGGACCTAACCAGAGATCAATCCATGCAGTGCTTCATGTTCAAGGAGGCCATGTCCCTTCTGGACTTGCCTTGATGATGATGTTTGGGATGGATCCGACAAGAAGTTAAGCACCTTCCACTCCGAGTGATCTCACCAGAGCCTTCAGTACCTACCAGAACAAGACTGGTGATGAAGAGCCTGATTTGCATAAGGTGGAGCTGCCCCCAAAGCAGAAAATAGTGCACCAGATTCTCTTCAGATGTAAATTGGGCATTGAACATAAGAACGGCCACATGGGGTCAGACCAAAGCTCCATCTAGCCCAGTGTCCTGTCTCCTGACAAAAAGAAAAGGAGTACTTGTGGCACCTTAGAGACTAACCAATTTATTTGCGCATAAGCTTTCGTGAGCTACAGCTCACTTCATCGGATGCATCTCACGAAAGCTTATGCTCAAATAAATTGGTTAGTCTCTAAGGTGCCACAAGTCCTCCTTTTCTTTTTGCGAATACAGACTAACATGGCTGTTACTCTGAAACCTGTCTCCTGACAGTGGCCGGTTCCCCAGAGGGAATGACCAGAACAGGTCATCATCAAGGGATCCATTCCCTGTTGCCCATTCCCAGCTTCTGGCAAACAGGCTAGGGATACCATCCCTGCCCACCCTGGCTAATAGCCATTGATAGACCTATCCTCCAGGAACTTATCTCGTTCTTTTTTGAAATGATGCTGATTCACCCCCCTGGATGGCTGTTGTTTTGGGGGAAAAGCTGGTGTCTGAGGTCCCAACACTTTCATGGGGCAGTTGAATTTGGACACATTTACAGTAGAAATAAAGGGCAAATGTTTCATAGGGAAGGCAAATAACTATTGGAACAATTTACCAAGGGCTGTGGTGGATTCTCCATCACTAGCAATTGTTAAACCAAGATTGGCTGGTTTTTCTAGTTCAAACAGGAATTATTTGGGGGAAGCTCCCTGGCCTGAGTTATGCAGGAAGTCAGAGTAGCCGATCACAGTGGTCCCTTCTGATTTTATAATCTATGATTTAGACACTTGATTGCCATTAAATCTAATGGGAAACGCACATCCAAATCCCTGATGGCTTCGATAATTTCATCCTGTAATTTAGTTTCAAGTGCATCTATTGTGTCATCCTGCACTTTCGTTTTGTTAAGTGTTGACAATTCCTCCTACAGCCTTGCTTCAAATGTGTTACATTATCTTATGGCACTAGCTGCTAGGGTGACTGTTGCTGCAGCTTGGAAATAAAGCTAATGTTCCTGCACCAGACAGATGGTTTATGAAAATGTGGATAGTTTTAGCCATGGGGAAAAAAATGACTAGCCTGAAGAATGCTTTACATGACAGGTATCTGAGTGCACAGCTCCCTTCCATCAGGCTTCCTGTGGGACCAGATTAGCCCCTCCAGAAAACCCCCAAAGCCAGCTTTCTTCAAGAACTTTTATCCTTCTTAAAGGTGAACTGTGAAGGGTTTATTTAAAACAAGAATGAGGCCCCCTTTTTAGCTCTTTAGCTGAATAAAGAAGAGCTGAAAGAATTTTTTTTTCATTTATAAGCCATCTTTATATCACTTACTTCCAAACTTAGAATCATAGAATATCAGGATTGGAAGGGACCTCAGGAGGTCACCTAGTCCAACCCCCTGCTCAAAGCAGGACCAATCCCCAATTTATACCACACATGCTTGTATGTTATTTAGCACTGTGAAGAATTTGGGGCCAGAGTTGTTTGGAACCAGGCTGCATGTGGATGCATGGATAGAGGATGGATGGATAGATACATTCGGAAAGATGCCGAGTGAGTAAGGCCATAAGCAACTCAGGGGCTGTGATTTTGGGGTGGAAACCGCAGCTTCTAACACACATTGCAACTTTCTGTAGTTGTCGCAAAGTTGTGTGGCATTGCGGCCCAGCACGCCCGGTCGCAATGCCACTCACTCACATTTGTCTGGAGCTTATGTTTGGGGTGCAGGTTAGTTGGGGTGCAGGTTGGGGGGCACCAAAGGAAAAGGGTGGAGGAGTAACCAGGCTAGAATAGAAGGGCAGTGCCCACCTTGAACTGGCCACACCAAGCCCACATTAACAAACTGTTATTGCACCTTTTGAACCAGGAAAAAAAAAAATCAAAACTTTCTTACAGGCTTATTCATGCCTAACATTTTCAAAAGCATCTGAATGACCTAGCTCCACTTTCAAAAGCGACAGACGCACAAGGACAAAAGCTCTTTGACTTCCTCTCAGATGTCAGCTCCTAAGGGCCAGATTCACACGGGGACAAAGGCGTCCCGCTGCCTGGTAGAATTCATAACTCCGAGGTTGGTGCTAGACGATGCATGAGGGGCGTTAGGCACCTAACTAACAGATTCGCAGAAGTCGGCACCCTGAGTGGGGAGCCAGCTAAATGAGCCAATCGGAAAAGATGCAAAGCAGGGCAGGGCCTAAACCTCGCTCCTCTCTGGGAGCTGGACACCTCTACTCAGGAGTCAGAGCCGGGAACCCTCATCTGGAGTTAGGTGCGTACTCCAGTTTGGGGTGGCTGGGCAAAGAGCTTGGGATGAGAAACCTGCAGAGTGGAGACTGGGATTGACTTGGTGAGGCAAATGGGACTGGGACGAGCAGGCGGGAGTGGGGAAACGGCTGGACTGGGACAAAAAGAAGATTGGAAGGGAAGGGAAGGGACAGACGTGTCTGTCTAGCTAAAGCACTCTCCCATCCACAGCCTGGAGTGGACTCCACTCGTTCTCAGTCTCCCCATTCAGCAAATAGCTGTAAAACTCGCCAGCCAAATGGACCATCTCTGTCTATAAATACTATATGTGTTCTGAAACATGCTGCCTGCATCGATCTCTATTTTCCCGACCCAGTCCCCAACCAAGGCGGACGCACATATGATAAAATATCATTTGCAAACTGGGATGGTTGATGTGGTGCTTGGAGTTTTTCCAGCTAATGATTCATTTGCAACAGCAAAGAGGATTATTATTATTAGCAACAAGGTAGCTGTTATGAACACTGAAACCATGGCAAAACAACGGGGAATGTACAGGACATTCAGTCTGAGCCCCTCCTGCTTTGCACCTGGTGTTGTCATCGACATCCGTGCAAAGCAAATTTCCAAATGAATCCTGGCTTGGTAGCATTTTACACTCCCTTTGAACAGGGTGGAAATAACTCCGCAGCATACGAGGTGGTGGAGAATGGACGATATTTCCCCATGGTATTGCCACCATTTTCATATGAATAATATTTAACTTTCATTACATGGGAGAGGAAGGATCATCTTGTGAGCACAGAGCTTGGGACTGCAGCTCAGGGTTCAGGTCCCTATTGTACCCGCTGTGTGACCATGGCCAAGTGACTTAATCATGCCGTGCCTCAGTTTCCCAGAGGTACAATGGAGGCCATGCCCCTTCCTTCCTCCCACCTTTTCTCTTGTGTGTTTAGATTGTCAGCTGCTCAGGGCAGTGGCTCCCTGAGTATGTGTTTTTACAGCACTTAGCTCCAATCTCATTGAGGGTAGCTAGGCGCGACGCTACAAAATAATGAATAGGAATCAATTCCTAAAAGAATCTCAGAATGTGCAAAAGGTACCGAGAGCTAAAAGCATCACCGTCAGACTGTAATACACTAGGAAGGGTCCGGCTGCAATGCGCAGCAAAGTCATTTCTCATTTCACCAGCACTTGTGAAACCAGGGGCATAAGCGTGATTGCAAAATCCCTAAACCTACAGTGAATTGATTTCATGGGGTGGCTTAAGAATGCATTGGCTGCAGTTCATCCCCATAGATCTCATAGAATCATATAATATCAGGGATGGAAGGGACCTCAGGAAGTCATCTAGTCCAACCCCCTGCTCAAAGCAGGACCAACCCCAACTAAATCATCCCAGCCAGGGCTTTGTCAAGCCGGGCCTTAAAAACTTCAAAGGAAGGAGATTCCACCACCTCCCTAAGTAACCCATTCCAGTGCTTCACCACCCTCCTAGTGAAAAAGTTTTTCCTAATATCCAACCTAAACCTCCCCCACTGCAACTTGAGACCATTACTCCTTGTTCTGTCATCTGCTACCACTGAGAACAGTCTAGATCCATCCTCTTTGGAACCCCCTCTCAGGTAGTTGAAAGCAGCTATCAAATCCCCCCTCACTTTGATCTCCCTCACTTTAACCCTCAAACCCTGTACAAGGGCTAACACCCGGTGAGGGAGGTTGCTGGCAAGGAAGATGATAATGGGGAGAGGAAAGATAATCAAGTAGCTGGGGTAAAAGAGATGGGGAGGGCCCCTCACCTGCTGCATGTTGGGTACAATTTACTCCTGTGCAAAGACCAGCAGAAATCTGTGCACCATGAAATCCTTTCGAGTGCTTGTGTGCAACATCAGCAGTGCTATCCCCTATGTACAGGGGTGAAATCCCCTCCAGGGGAATAAAATCAATGGGAGATTTGGCCTCCATGGGTTCTAGTCCCAGCCTTGCCACTGGCCATCTGGATGACCTTGAACAAGCCCCTTCCCTGCTCTGTGCCTCAGTTTCCCCATCTGTAAAACAAAGGATGACTCCTCCCTACTAACCGGGGATGGGGAGGCTCGGAGTCTTTCGTGACTGCAGTGGTGCTTTGAGATCCTTGGATGGAAGGTGCTGTAGGCTATTCTGAACCCATCTGTCTGCAATCTCCCTGTCATGGGTGCTCTACTCACCCCTGGAGCGCCTCCTTGTGGCTGCATCTGGCGAGTAGCTCAGCCAGGCCGACGCCCCTTCCTGCAGGGGCACTCCATCGCTCTCTCCATCTCGCTCTCGCAGGACTCATCTGCTCCCGATTCATTGCTTGGCCCCCCCAGCCGGCTCACTGTAGCTTCCCCTTTTTGTGTGTGTGTGTATCTCAGTACCCACTGTCCCAGGTGGTGTTTCCTCTCCCTGCCCCTTTAATGGTGCCACTTCCCCAGGGACTGGGAGGGGAGCCCAGACTTGCCCGCTACACTGGCTTCCCACCCAGGGGCCCTACAACAAGCAGTCAAGGCCTGCACTATTCCAAACCTCTCTGCTATATCCCTGGGCTACTTCCTACCATGCCTTCTCTCCCCTTCAGAGCACCTACAGCCCCCTTCTGCTCTCAGCTGCTGGGCTTTACACAGGTGCCTTCTGTTCCTCTCCAGCTTAGCCTCCTCTTTCATTAGTCCTCCTTGCTCCCTGGGTCCTCCTCCAGGCTCAGCCTAGGCCGTTAATTGGCTCACCTGGCCCCCTTAACCCCTTCAGGCCTTGTGCAAGATGGGCACCCCTTCACACTCCCCTGGCGGGAAGGTTTGGCTTCTCATCTACATCTCTCTGGGGAAGTAGCACTGGCCACCTGGATGACATTGCACAAGCCCCTTCCCCTCTCTGTGCCTCAGTTTCCCTGTCTGTAAAACAGAGGTGGCCAGTGCTACATCCCCAGAGGGAGAGCAGGCTATGGCACACCCTGGCTGGTGGGAATGTGGGTGCTGGTCTTGTTGCCTCTGACCCATGGGCAAGAGGGCCCTCAAGGCATGGTGAGCGGTACCCCACGCTGATCACTGATCATAGAATATCAGGGTTGGAAGGGACCTCAGGAGATCATCTAGTCCAACCCCCTGCTCAAAGCAGGACCAATCCCCAATTTTTGCCCCAGATCCCTAAATGGCCCTCTCACGGATTGAACTCACAACCCTGGGTTTAGTAGTCCAATGCTCAAACCACTGAGCTATCCCTTGGGGGGGCAGGGAGATGAGGGCAGGACAAAAACTTTCTGGATCCACTTTTTTCCCCAAAGGGAGACTGGGTTTGGCCCAAGTGGACATTTTGGTGGAAAGTGGAAATTTTCAAGTTTTCACCAGAAAAACTTCAAGCAGCAATTTTCAATTTTGAACTGAAATTTTTGCATTTTCAGGCTTTGGGTTTTCCAGCAAAAAACTTTTATTTCTTGTTTTAACATCCCCCGGAGGAAACAAAAAGCCCATTTTCCATGCAGCTCTCGGGCTGGTCCCAAGAAGAGAGCAGTGTTGCAGGGAGGGAAAGCGAGCAAGGTATTCTTTTATTATTTGTATTATCGTAGCACCTGGGCACCCAAGTCATGGATTGCGCTGGGTGCTGTCCATTCTATATTAGGTTCTGTGACACAGACGTGCCCAGGCATGTTTATTACACCCGGGGCTGGCCATACTCCCTATATTTCGCCAAAGGGGGATGTGCGTGGGCTCGGCCGAAAGCTAAGATCTAGCTGATTGCAAGATGTTTGTAAAGGAAATATTTTAAGAGCTAGGCAAACTGTTGGCGATGAAGCGTGTCAGTTTAGTTGTCCCACAGACACGTCTAATTGCCTTGTGCTGAGGGAAGCGTTGGACTGAGGGGAAGCCAGCGAATGGGGGATCTCGGCTTCGGATCTGTGTACATTGCAGGAGTCCAGAAGCCAAGGGGCTGGGCGCTCGAGTGTAACAAAGGCGGGAGTGTCAATTGCTAGCCTGGGCTTGTGGGAGCCGTGAGAGCCATGTGGGTGTTGCCTGCAGCCTGTAGCTTTGGGAAAAAGTCCCCCGGTGGGCACAGACGAGACTCCCTCATGCTGTCAGCAGGCAGCAGCGATTCACCTGGGACATCTCCATGAACCGCGAAAATGTCCCAGGTGTATTACGGTAGCACCTCAGAACCCCAGTCACGAACCAGGACCCCACCGTGCTGGGTGCTGTGCGGTATCTATTAGGGGCATTACGGTAGTGCCTAGGAGCTCCATGGACCAGCGCGCCATTCCGATTGGTGCTGTGCAGTATCTATTAGGGGCATTACGGTAGTGCCTAGGAGCCCCATGGACCGGTGCCCCATTACGCTAGGAGCTGTGCACAGACAGAACTAACAGTCTCCAGCCCTCCCAGGATGGGAAAGGCTAGTGCTGGCATTTCTACCCTCATCCCAGTGCAGGCAAGAGAGGCCCCCCACAGCAGGCCCCCGCCCCACAAAGTGGGGAGGGAATGCGTATGACTTTGTGGCCTCTGGAGGAGACAAAGTCCCCCCTTCCCCAGGGCTGCCGGCCGCATCTCTAAACACCTGGCTGAACACCTCGTTAGAAGTAGCTTTGCTGAAGTCAATTTCCAACTGATTTACACCCACTGGGGATCTGGCCCAGGAAGGGAGACCGCCGCTCCAAGGCCCTGTGCTTGCACGAGGGAAGAAATCAAAGCCTTTTTCTCCCTTTGACTCAGGGCCTCCCAAGAAGATCAGCTCTGTCGTACCAGGTCCGTCCTTTGGCCTACAGAGCCTGGCACACCGCCATCCACAATACTTTGGTGCTTCAGCGGCAGGTGACCCCCAGCTCCCCAGCACCCACTACTGGCCCTGAGCAACCAAGCATCATTGCCTCCAAGTGGGTGGCCCTGCTCTGCACATCCGTGGGACGGGGTCACCTCCTGGACCCGGAGTCAGCTCCGGGGAGAGTGGAGACATTTAGAAAGGCCTGGACGCATACAGGCTGCTGAGGGTTATTCATTCACTGCAGACTTGTGGGCAGAAGGTTGCCCGTCCACACAACTTTTCATGGGGCTAACAGCTGGTACAGAAAACAGCTGGACTCTGCCCTGCCCTACACCTTTGTGCATTCATTCACGCCAGTGCAAGATGGGGTGAGATGCTCTTAAATCAGAACAGGGAAATTACTTATGCCCACTTTGCACTGGTGTGAGCGATGCCATCAGATGTAGAGGGGCAGAGACTCAGGCGTCCCCAAAGGGCGGGATTGTCCTATGACTCAGACATGCCCAGTTCCTTTGGAAAGTCAATGGGATTAACTGCAAGGCATGTCTGAAAGCCCCACCCACAGGGCTATCTGTGCAAAGCTGCCCGGCTGCCCCCAAAGAGAGCCAGGTTGTAAAGTCACTCATGAGCTCTGGCTTTTCCCCTCCCTGACGGAATGTAGTTCACATCTGAGCTGGCAGAAAGTTGATCCCGAGGAGTTCATTGGGGAGAACACGCCCCAGACAAAGCTGGATCGGTCAACTCTAAAATAAACATGAAAGAGAGAGAAAGAGTTGTCAATAGAGGGGGGTAGAAAATTGCCCTTGAAACAATTTTCTGGTGGAAAATGCTATTTCAACTAAACCAAAATCTGTCACGCAATTGTATTGATTTCAATTGCATGTCATTTAAAAGGATTGGAAGCAAGCATCTGGGAAAAGGTGACATGTACCATTTGGACATTTTTAGAAGGGAAAGTTTGGATTTTTCATTTTGAAATGTAGTTTCTGTCATTAAAAAAATGTAAAGAAGAATGCTCAAAATTGAAAGCAACCCTTTCCATGTACCGGAAATGATTTTGGGGGGAGGGGTTTCATTTTGTGACAATTTTGAAATTTTGGCTTTTTGTTCCAATTTGGGATGAAAAAACAAATTCAAAATCTCAACAAATAATTGCCCAACAGAAAATCTGGTTTCTAGCTACCTCTTGCTGTCCAACAGCCCATGGAGAAATCCAAAGTGTCAGGGGGAAAAGATTGACTGATTCTCCCACTAGCTAATGAAAATTTCTTTGGAGAGGAAATGTGCTTTCCAGAACCCACAGTGCCCCAAACATGGCAGATCATGCTCAGTGGCTGGAGCAGGAGTCATGGCTAGTGGTTGAAGCAGGACTTGGGAGTCAGGAATCAGAACTGAGGGTCAGAGCCGGGTTACCTGGAGTGAGGCAGGGCAGGAGCAAGGCTTGAACAAGGCAGGAGCGAAGCTAGGAATAAGCAGGCATAGCAGCTGTTGCAGCCAATGGCAAATGCTTTGAACAGCCACCAAACTGGACTTAAGGGCCCGTCTGCAGACTCTTCTAGCCAGTCAGGTGGCGTCGCCAATCAGGCAGCCTGCTACAGGCCATCTGCGCTTGTTAGGCTTCCCAAAACCTGGCAGAGCCAAAAGCCCATCAGGCTTGCAGATCATTCTCTGATTGCAAGGGGTGGTGAAGCACTGGAATGGGTTACCTAGGGAGGTGGTGGGATTTCCTTCCTTAGAGGTTTTTAAGGCCCGGCTTGACAAAGCCCTGGCTGGGATGATTTAGTTGGGGTTGGTCCTGCTTTGAGCAGGGGGTTGGACTAGATGCCCTCCTGAGGACTCTTCCAACCCTAATCTTCTATGATTCTATGAAGGGGGAGGGGTAGCTCAGTGGTTTGAGCATTGGCCTGCTAAACCCAGGGTTGTGAGTTCAATTCTTGAGGGGGCCATTTAGGGATCTGGGGCAAAAATTGGGGATTGGCCCTGCTTTGAGCAGGGGGTTACACTAGTTGACCTCCTGAGGTCCCTTCCAACCCTGGTGTTCTATGAAGTCTGTGCTGAGCTGTGTACCCTCAGAGGGGCTGTTTGATGCTCTCTGCTTGCAGATGGCTAGGGCTACTGTCTCCAAAAGAGAGCATGCCAGCGGGTACGCTGCCGGATGCAGCTCACCCATGTGCAATAGACTGCTCTGAACTCTTCGGTGGTAGCTGAGAGCGCTCAGGATCTTGCCGAAGGCACAAAGCAGGGCACAGTTTCAGGCCTTTAAACTGTTCCTCCACCTCTCTGGAGTAATTGTGACTATTATTTCCAAAGGAGCAACAAGGAGTCAGGTCCCAAGCTCCCTAAGCACTTATTTTCTGCATTGCTGTCCCTGTATGTGCCAGTCAACGCGACACGGCATTTCACTAAGGTCAGGAGGGATAATACAAAAGGGGATTTGGAAAAAAGTTTTGCCAGCAAACGTGGTGACTTTGCTATCCTGCTATCCCTGGGCTCAGTTTTTTTATAGTGGGTGAGACGTCCCATGTCCTCCAGCTTATTCACAAATCCTGAAACGATCACTGATTGTAGAGCGGAAGAATGCTCTCTGCTCTTCATTCGATCCGCCAGTGAGAGAGCTGGAACATGACCATGTGACTTCAGTGACCAATCACATGCCACCAAAAGAAACAGTAGAAAGAGAAATTCACCGAGCCTATGAACCACTTAGGTTCCACTTACCCTCTAATTTGGAGACTTAGAGGTCCTATGCTAGCTCTGTGCAAAGGGGGTGAATTTCTCTCACAGCAAAGACCCGTGCATAGACTAATTTTCATCTTCACACAACACACAGTCAACCTGTGGAACTCCTTGCCAGAGGATATTATGAAGGTCAAGACTATAACAGGGTTCAAAGAAGAACTAGATAAGTTCATGGAGGGTAGGTCCATGAATGGCTATTAGCCAGGATGGGCAGGGATGGTGTCCCTAGCCTCTGTTTGCCAGAAGCTGGGAATGGACAACAGGAGATGGATCACTTGGTGATCGCCTGATCTGTTCATTCCCTCTGGGGTACCTGGCACTGGCCACTGTCGGAAGACAGGGTACGGGGCTAGATGGACCTTTGGTCTGACCCAGTCTGGCCATTCTTATGTTCATTGTTATAAGGCATTGGCTGAATACTGATGGATAATGAATACAATCATACAAGTCAGGAGCAAGCTACATATATGGAGACCAGCATTACGGTACCACAGGTTCTATCAGCCATTCCCTTGCCTTTTTGCCCGCTGCATGCTGTATTGTGAAACTCTGCTACCTTCCATTATAAAGACTCTGGGCGTGGAGGGTCTTTCAGTGTTGAAGCACGGCTCATATAAATCACCTGCTAAAAACGCAACCCAGCCATGCGACGGGTCTTGCTCTCTGGAGTCAGATCTGGTAACGGACGAAATTTCCGAGCTGACCTTTGGTAGATGAGCGGTATGCAGGCTCGCAAGCATGTGTCTCTCCCCAACAGAAGCTGGCCCAATAGAAGATGTTGCCTCCCCGACCTCGTCTCTTTGGTCAATGATGAATTTTGAAGAGAAGAAAGTGGCTTTGAGGCAGGCCACGTGCAAGGGCCGTTCTTAGGTCCCACAATGATACGTGCCTTAGCACGAACCTGCGACTTGGGAGAATGCGGGGTGGGGGGTCAAGTGATAATACTGAGGGGGCTGTAGAAGGTCTTAGACAGATGATTGCCCTTTTGTGGGGAGAAAGAGAGACCCTAATCTGCGGCATGCCCACTGCAGCATGCACCCTGTGTCAGGACAGACCAACTTCCCTGTGTGAGAGGGGAAAAATCTGAATAAGGGGGCAGCGGGGAGGGCGACTCGTTTGGGAAAAAGCAAAGCCCCTTCCACCACGGTGCCCAAGACAGGGCAGCTGGGAAAGCTCCAGGCAGCTGCCCCCAGACTCCGAAGCAAACAGCAGCCTCTAGAGAGGGTTATGGAGAAAGCCAAGAGGCTGTGCAGGTGGCGAAGGCAGCCGTGGGGAGCCCATATCAGGATGCAGGCCCAAAGGGAAGCCCCTAATGCTGTCAGTTGGACCCCTCGTCTAGGAGTATAAGGATGGGGATTGCTGCTGCAAGGTACATGGAGGGTCCTATTTCAGCTGTTTCCTGAGTTCAGACCCTTCCCCTCCCTTGTTCCATCTGTGGCTTCCTTGCTGTGATGGGCATGCTTTCCTATTCCTGCAAGTACCGGGGCGCTGATGACCTTTCTCAGCTGGATCTGCAACATCTTCTGTATGTGTCTGTCCCGCAAACAACAGCGTTTTTTAGCCAAGAGAACAGCACCGTTATGTTATGGGGAGCAGCCTGTATATGGAAGGATCAGCTTGACACTGCATGAGCAGATGCAGAGAGCATGCAACACAGTAGCACCGGGCTTTACAGCTCCACGCAGACGGACCCAGAACCCAAGGGATTCTGCATGTGGCTGTTTGCAATGAGCACATATCTGTTCCTGACATTTTCAGAAAAAAACGATCCCCGATTTTATAGATTCCAAGGTCTGACGGGACCATTAGATCCTCTAATCCGGCCTTCTGTATAACACAGTCCCCCCTGTGTTGAGCCCAATCGCTTGTGTTTGGCTAAAGCACCTCTTCCAGTCTGGATCTGGAGACATCAAGAGAGGAAGAACCCTCCACTTGCCAGGGGAAGTTTGTTCCTATGGTTAATCGCCCCCAGCGGTAGGCACCTGTGACCAGAAACGTTCATTCCAAGGGAGTCCACAGCCCCAGAGTTTCACAACGTGTGGGCCAAACTCGTGGAGGTTTTCCTATGCAAGCTCAAGAAATGTTTGACGTCTGCCCATCTGGATGCAAAATCTGACTTTGGATCAATCAAAAGCAAATTGAACGTTTCTAGAACATCGAAGTGGTTTTATTAAGCTCAAAGGCAGGACGGCTCGAAGGAAAATGGGCTGTTTTCAAGGGAAATAGCTGGGATCGGACTTAGTTTGTGGAATCAATATCAAATGCAAAACCTTCAGATTTTCAGGCTTTTGGAAGTCGTTATGAATCTATAGTGCTTCCTTCATTCTGACAGCAAAGCTATAACGGGCAAAGATGGTTAGGCAGTCGATGTACAACTGGTCTTCGTGCGATTGGCCATTGCGCTATTCATTGCTGAAGCTGGTCAATGAGGATAATCTTCTTATGCTAAGACTCAGGACACCAGGGTTCAATTCCCCATTCTGCTATAGACTCTGTGGGTGGCCTTGGGTGAGTCACTTAATCTTTCTGTACCTCAGTTTCCCATGGTGCTGATGTTTCCTGAGCCTGTTTAGACTGTGAGCTTTTTGGGGCAGAGACTGCTTCTTAATGTAGGTAGGTAGGTTACCTAAGGAGGTTGTGGAATCCCTGTCATCGTTACAAAAGAACAGGTTAGTCATATGTCTGTCAGGGATGGTTTCGGTGTACCTAATCCTGCCTCAGTGTGGGAGAAAGGGGGGTTGAACTAGATGACAGCCCTATATTTCTCTGAGACCATGTACAGTGGCTACACAATAGACCCTTGATCTGCGCTTATTGTAAAATAAACAATAAAATGCTACAAGGGTTATTTTGTGGCCTTCCTCACACTTTAAAATGACACAGTTTAGCAATAAGATCCCCTGATCACATGCTAAGCAGGAGACGGGGATTTTGTTCTTTACCTGACTAGGGGACTTTAATACACCTGTCAAATATCTATGGTGCTATTCTACTCTTTGGAGGAAAAATACATGAGAGGAAAACCTTGGCACTGCTTCAGGCGGAAAGCAGAAATTCGGCCTGGCTGGGACCTGTGCATGGAGCTCTGTTTGTCAGCACGGATTTCCAGATCTTTCTTTCTGGTATGGGTGCTGTGGAGATGGACTTTGAATCCACACTCTGCTTTGTGCCTTTGTCCATGCCACCTGATAGCCTCAGAACAGCCTCCTGCTTCCAACCAGCCAGTTATCTCTCTCTCCTGCCAGTCCCTCCTGAGCACTCCCTTCTTTCACTTAGCGCTCAGTGACAGCCCATCTTCAGCTGTTTACTAATATGTTTCTGCACAGCTTGAGTGCCAGCTTTGTCTCCTTTGTTTACCAGGGACCAAACCCTCTTTGGAACTCAATGCAGCATATAGAGCCATCTAGTGGCTGAATAATGCACCGCAAGTAAATGCTTCATTATAACACAACCGTGGGTAATGGGTGTAGAATGTTACCTGGTCAGAATGGTATCATTTTTAAATCACTACACAAGGTGCAAGAAAGAGGAGAATCAGGACCCCCGTCTGCCTACCTGTGCACCTATGGCACTGTAAACATTAATACCAGAGCACTGATAACTGCAAATCCAGTTACTGAAGGGTTAAGCCCTCTGCAGCTGAAAATGAAGGGATCAAACAGCTGAGTCAGCAGAAGCTTATAATCAGGAAACACAATGTAAATAATATGAGCCCTTATTGACAGCCGATTCCTCTCCATTTTAATAGCAAAATACATCTGGGAGCAGGAAAAGCAGACTGATCTGCACCGCCTCCTTTTCGTATGTGCCCGCAATTCTGGTCTCCCTCCTGAAACAGTTACATACACAAAGAGTATTTGTAGCTTGCATTGTGCTTGGAACCGGCATCGAATGAGCCTGGGATTACTTAGCAAATGAGGGATATTACCTATATTGTATCTGTCACCGATGTAAAAACGACAACTCTAGATCCATGTAATCCAGTCATCGGTTTATGGACCTAAAGTCCTCCAGGGAGTGTCACGGATTCATCTGATGTCCCTGACTGCTAGATTGAGCTGAAATATGTGTAAAATTATCCAGACAGCTCTCTCTTGACCACACATCAGAGGAGACTAGGAAACATGAGCTACCAAAGTGGAGAGGATCTTGGGTGTACAGGGCAATCCCATGCAAGACTAAGGAAAGGGAATGGGGCCAGATCCTCCACAGGTACAAATCAGTGTCGCTTTAATTGAAAGTACACTGATTTACATCAGCGGAGGACCTGGTTTATGGTTTTTGTGACTTTGGTAGAGGCTCTGGAATATTCCAGTGCAGGGTGTTCATAGGAAGGATGTAGCAAACTCCAAGAGAAATGAGGAAGAAGGGCATCAAAAAGTAGCACCAGAAATGGCAGACAACACACATGGGCGGGGGTGGGGGTGGGGGTGGTGGAGGGCCAGACAGAGTGGCCCACAGGCTCAGCTGGTGTCAAATCCAGTGGAGCCTCTCAGATTTACTCCAGCTCAGAATCTGTCCCACGGGCTGCGGTGTGGCAACTCGGGTGGTTAAAGTTAAGCAGGCGAGATTTTTCAAAAGTGACGAGTGATTTTTGGGGAGTCGTTCCATTTTGAGGGCTCCAACTTGAAGCCCCTAAAGGGTGTTGATTTTCAGATGGCAGAGCCCTGTCTAAAAATCAGACCCCTTTCAAATCTCTCAAGTTGTTCCTTCTCAATGGTTGGTCACTGCTGAAAATCCTGTTCAAAGCCCTACAGAAGCTCTTATTTACGTACCTGGCTTGAGGCTCAGAAGTGCTATATGTGTAATGCAGTGAACAGAAGGCTCAGGGGCCACATGGTCAAAGCCTAGAGATCATAGAATCATAGAAGATCAGGGTCGGAAGGGACCTCAGGAGGCCATCTAGTCCAACCCCCTGCTCAAAGCAGGACCAATCCCAAATAAATCATCCCAGCCAGGGCTTTGTCAAGCCGGGCCTTAAAAACCTCTAAGGATGGAGACTCCACCACCTTCCTAGGTAACCCATTCCAGTGCTTCACCACCCTCCTAGTGAAAAAGTG
Organism: Eretmochelys imbricata; assembly: GCF_965152235.1. Lineage (NCBI taxonomy): Eukaryota > Metazoa > Chordata > Testudines > Cheloniidae > Eretmochelys > Eretmochelys imbricata. Next base: position 21,023,958 of record NC_135588.1, on the reverse strand, counting down.
TTTCCTAATATCCAGTCTAGACCTCCCACACTGCATCTTGAGACCATTACTCCTTGTTCTGTCAGCTGCCACCACTGAGAACAGTCTAGATCCATCCTCTTTGGAACCCCCTTTCAGGTAGTTGGAGGCTGCTATCAAATCCCCCCTCACTCTTCTCTTCTGCAGACTAAATAAGCCCAGTTCCCTCAGCCTCTCCTCATAAGTCATGTGCCTCAGCCCCCTCATCATTTTCATTGCCCTCTGCTGGACTGTCTCCATTTTGTCCACATCTTTTCTGTAGTGGGGGGGCCAAAACTGGACACAGTACTCCAGATGTGGCCTCACCAGGGCCGAATAGAGGGGAATAATCACTTCCCTCGATCGGCTGGCAATGCTCCTACTTATACAGCCCAAAATGCCACTGGCCTTCTTGGCAACAAGGGCACACTGTTAACTCATATCCAGCTTCTCGTGCCCTGTAATCCCCAGGTCCTTTTCTGCAGAACTGCTGCCTAGCCAGTCGGTCCCCAGCCTGTAGCGGTGCATGGGATTCTTCCGTCCTAAGGGCAGGACTCTGCACTTGTCCTTGATGAACCTCATGAGATTACTTTTGGCTCAATCCTCCAATTTGATGCCTTCAGGGGAGGGTTCAGGAGGGAATTAATCACAGCCTTGGAAGATCGTAGGACAAAGACCAAGGCCTAGGAGGGCTGGAAAGGAGGAGTTTAGGCTGGATGCGGGGAAGATGTTCTCAGGAATAAATTCCCAGTGGTGGGAGGTAATTGATAGGCTTTTCCATCGTCTTTATCAGTATAGTATCTGAGCCCCTGACAACAGGGCTTAATTTGTAATGAAAGAGGGGCCGGGGCTCAACACTGGCACAAATTAAGCACTGCCTGACAAGCATCGATGGATTTACTCTCACAACACCCCTGTGAGTAGCAAAGGACCGACTGCTTTTGATCTACAGGGAAAATGAAGCTAAGGATACGTCCACACTGCAGGTGAAGGTGTGACTGTCGCCGTGTAGGGCTTTAATGGACTAGCATAGGTAAGTGGGAGTGTAGAGGTGGTTGTACAGACCAGCTGCCTGAATTCAAACTGGCTCCGGGACTCTGGGAGCATACGTGGGTTGCTTGCCCAAGTGACCACATGTGCCCCTGTGCTAGCTAGACCAAGCTAGCATGAGTACGCCTCCCCATGCTAGAATCAAACCTTCATTTGCAATGTAGACACACCCTTAGGGACTTGGTCAAGGTTTATGGCAGAGGTAGGGACAGAACAGCATTCTCGGGAATAACGCCTTTGACACAAAATAAGCCTTCTCTAATGCTAGATCTCACGCAATCCCCCAGGATGAGCTAAAACCCTGTCTCTCTTGATTCATAGTTTCAATCAACAAATACTGCTGGCTAAATAAATAAACCAAGCACAGAGGGGGAACCTCGCCCCCCTCCAGACATCTTGTTCACAGCTGCTCTGAAAGTCCTTCTGCAGCTTTGGAAGGATTCCGCCCCGCTCGGTATTGATCACTGGACGCATTCCACGCTGGTGACATTCACATTCGAAAGGGCAAAAGCTTCAAATAATAGAACAGATTTGAAACCGCTCCGAGCCGTCAGCAGCCCTGCCAGTGCCTTCCTGAACCAGAGGAGACGGGAAGAAAATGCATTTCCTAACCTCACGCAGGTGTGACCATTGCTAGCTATGTGGCAAAAGCTGGAGGCCTGGATTGTCAATTACAACAAGGTGTAAATTATACTTCTCCAGTGCAATCATGGGGTGTGATTGTAGCTCGGGAAACGGACCTGAAGTAGCTTTACTCAATCTGGCTCAGACACTGGAGCACTGAAGCCTCAGCAACACATGGGTTGAACAAGCCCACCTGGACCCCTGGGTCATTACTCAAGTGGCTGCTCAACTTCCCTGCTCCTGGACTTGAACTCGCTAGATCAGGTACAGCTACCTGGACTTCAACCACAGCCCGTGTCTGAGTGACGCAAGGGGCTGTCGTGCAGTGACAATCAAAACCTCTATATACATATGATTATTTATTAGCTGTCTTACAGTAGTCCCTAGCAGCCCCAATCCTTGTGTTAGGTGCTGTAGGAACACAGAATGAAAAGGCAGGCCCCGCGCCAAAGAATTTGCGGCCTAAGTAAGAGTTTACAGACCTGACAGATAGAAAGTTACTAGAACTGCCTGAAAAAAAGTAAAAAAGTAAGGAAAGATTCTGGAAAATGTTGAACACATTTCAAAGTGCTCGAAGACCATAGATTTTTTTTTAAAACGATGTATTTTTTCACCAAAACTAAAACCGGTTTAGAAATTTTACATTTTTAATTTTTCTACGGTTTCCACCTTTCACTTCTTCCCCCCCCCCCCCCCGCCACAACCCCCCTGCAATATTTCATTGAAAAAGGGGTGAGACGTGGATGAGAAAGTGGTAAAAACGGAAAAAACCCACCTAAAACGGAAAACAAAAAAATGGGTTTTGGTGGGGGAAGTTGTGGGAAAATGACAATGTGCTGGCAAAAATTGTATTTTCATGCACAGGCCATTTTTGGACCAACAAACGTGTTTGTCTGAAAAATGTCAACACGTTCTCCTCGTCATAAATCCGCGGTGTGGACAACGCCAGAGCAAAGAGTCTCCCTATGCACTAGTTAATGGTGTCAGGTCAGGGACACGCATCAGAGCAGCTCTGGTTCTATCCAACAGGGGGCAGTGGTGAGTGCCCACATACACACACGGGCACATACATAAGAACATGAGAACGGCCACACTGGGTCAGACCAAAGGGCCATCCAGCCCAGTATCCTGGCTTCCGACAGCGGCCAATGCCAGGTGCCCCAGAGGGAGTGATCCTAACAGGTAATGATCAAGTGATCTCTCTCCTGCCATCCAGCTCCACCCGCTGACAAACAGAGGCTAGGGACACCATTCCTTACCCCTCCGGGCTAATCGCCACTAATGGACTTAACCTCCATGAATTTATCTAGTTCTCTTTTACACATGAGTGCACACACATCTATACACATTCGCACGTGAACAAACGCACGGCAGCTCCTTAACAGGCGGGTCCTGCTTCCCTTTCTGACAATGGGAGTTGCGTTATTGACGTCACTGGGAGCAGGGTTGGGCCCAGATCATCACAGACGGAGGCTGAGTTCAGGGTCATGGATGGTGGCCAGGGAAGCCCATGAGCCAGCTCAGTACAGGACACAGCCTCCTGAATGGTTCCTGCCCCTATTCACTAGGGTCAGGCCAAACCGAGAGAACAAATGGGGTCGTGCAGCTCCCTGAAGTCTGATCATACGCTTGCTATTTACATGGATACAAATGAGCTCATTAAATAATCTGCATACAATCTCACACAGGGGGTGGCCTGTGCAAAGGGGAGCCACAGGCTCCATCGAGCTGTTCTGCGCCCGCTCTGAAAGCTGGCAACCCACCTCGTCGCTGCCTAAGTGAGCGCTACTCCCAAATGGCTCCAGTGAGGCTTGTCATTAGAGCTCCCAGACAGGCATTTAATTCTGGCTTAACAGGATACATATCGCATCACTAGGTAAACCAGCAGGGCCATTAGGAGCGTGTGCCATGGGGATTCAGGCCAAGGAAGGAGAGACTCCAGCAGAAGCTTGTGTGTTGGGCTCCCTGTAACTCACTGGGCTCAGCCGCACATGCGGCTTTATCGAGGAATCAGCCAGACTCAAATCTCTGACAACCAGGAAATAGTGAGTCCAGGAAATTTAAATGTAAACTTCTCAAAGCGAGGAAATACAGAATTAAAGTGCACAGACATTCAACCTTAACTCTGCCCCATTCTGATGGCAGCATGTACCCTAACTTTGCGTTCCGGTTTTCAGAGGTTTAAGGCGAGCAACAATTCACATTTGGGAGGGGTACGAGGCACCACTGGGCAACCTTAACAAAGTATTTGGGCATTTAATTTCCTTAGTTTAATTTCCTCTGAGCCTTTCGTAAAGAGTCCAGTTTGGGCACAAAATTTGAAGAAAGCTGTGGACTAACTGGAGAGAGGCCAGAGAAGAGCAATGACAATGCTAAGTGGTTTAGAAAGCAGGACCTACAAGGAGAAGCTGAAAGAACTTGGAATGTTTAGTCTACAGGAAAAGGAGACTGCAGGGGGACTTGAAAACAGTCTTCAAACATGTAAAAGGTTGTCATAAAGAGAACGGTGATCAGTTTTTCTCAATGCCCACCAAGGGTTGGCCAAGGAGGAATCAGCTTAGATTGCAGCAAGGGAGTTCACGTTAGATATTAGGAACGCCAGGTTTAGTTAAGCACTGGAATAGGTTACCTAGGGAGGTTGTGGAATCTCCGTCATTGCAGGATTTTAAGACCAGGGTAGACAAACACCTGTCAGGGATGGTCTTGATACCCTTGGCCCTGGACCAGTGCAGGGGGCTGGAGCAGATGCCCTCTCCAGGTCCCTTCCAGCCCTGGATTTCTGTGATTTTAAGATATCTCACAAAAAGGCTGGCTCAGACTTGTGCTGGGCATGATGTGACACCTTGTAAAGCTGAAGAGCTCCTTACATGATGCAGCGTTGGTTAATCCACCTGCCGCTCGTGCAGTGAGTGACTCTGTCGCTGGCTCTCGGCTGGCTCATCAAGCAATAACACTGCCATTGATTTCGCTTCCCGCTTCCCAATCGATTCACCTTGTCAGGCACACGTGGGCTGGGAAGCCCGGGGCCTGGCTGCCTCCTCCTGTGATGAGTTCTGGAGTCAGCTGGGGAGCCAGAGAGCAGCTCAACACTATCAGAGGAAAAGGAATGACTGGCTACTGCCCCGGCGGGAGGAAGAACAGCTCCGTGAGGCCAGGCTATTGTGGCTGTAGTTACAATACCCAGCACCAGCACATCTCAAAGTGCGTTGCTCTTCCCATTGCATGGGGGGAAACTGAGGCACAGGAAGGGGGCAGTGCCTCATCTATCGTCGCAAATTTTATTAGCCTCCTATGGCAGCCCTTCAAGGCCCTAGTGGAGGTCAGAGCCCCAGGGTGCTAGGTGCTGGACACACCCACAATCAGAGGCAACCCCCGCCCTGAAGAGCTTCCAGGCTAAGCAGACAAAGGCTGGAGGAGGAACAAGAGCCCAGAGGGAAGTGAGCTTTCCTAGTTGCCAGTCTGGTGGTTTGTTCCACACCAGCTAAGAGCCGGTAGTTCCTTGTGGTCCACATCCAGCAGCAATGCAGTGATTAAGGGAGTGGGGGCCATGGGGACCCTTTGGAGAAATGGGGTTCAGGCCCCATGTCTTGTTATCAATAGATAAGACAAGCTCCTTCTCTTTCCCCTCTGTCTACCCTCCTCCCAGCCCAACTTTGTGCCCTCACTGCAAGGTCCAGCAGGGACCCCGACGCACTGTCCCATCCTTGGGCAGTGCCCCACATCCTGCTGGGCTTCTCCAGTGCAGGGAACCCTCCAGCAATCTCCACAGCTGCATTATGCGATTGTGATACCAAAGGACCAATAAAGGATAATGTGGCTGTGCTCAGCGTAACTAGGCTGTGTTGTACCCAGGCTCACCGCTGGAGGTGGGCTTAGGGAGCTCTGGGAAATGGGGCTCAGGGCTAGGGGGTGGTACCAGAGGATTGTCCTACAGAGGGGGCCGACCTGGAGGGCAAAGATCGGGCAGGGGCTGAGACTGAGCTAGGAGGGGTGATGCACTGGCTCAGGCATGGGGCTGTTCACCTCCTGGGGGGTGGGGTTCTGGCTGGGCACGTGGCATAAGAACAAGGAGTTCTGGCCACCAGCTATCCAGGCTAGTATTTCCTTGTGTCTGGCCCAGGATGGGATAATGAACACTCTCTCATCTGACCCCGGCCCACACTCCCCTATCCCCAGTCTGGGACAGCCCCCTCCCCATCTGATCCCAGCACTGATCCCACCACCGCCAGTCCGAGGCAGCCCCCTCCCCATCTGATCCCGGCACACAGACTGTCCCCACCCACCCCACCCCACCCCAGGGAGCCCCCTCAATGCCTGACACCAACATCAACTCTGTTGGCAGTGAAGTCCCTGCCTTGGTTCCATGCCCGCTGTGCCAGGCAGCAGCTATGCCCTGCCCTTATCTAAGAAGAGCCAACAGGAGTCTGTGCAGTCAGTTTATCTGTGTCTTGTCCGTGCCATTTCTGTGTTGATCTGTCCTCTTCCCGGAGTTGTTCTTTCTCTCCGGTCTCAGCGACTGACTTGTGCACCTCGCTCTCCCTTATCGCTCTCAGCAGACTCCTGCGGGTTAACTCCTCCATCTCCGAATAGTAACAATGCCCCATGCGTGTGTGTCTGCGGCAGGCATCTTCAGACACGTTGGGAGGACAAAAAAGACAGGGAGAGACTCAGAGGTCGGGGGCTTATCACCGTCAATGCGACATGGGTGCTTATTCATTGCACAAGAAACTCCAGCTGTCTCCTAGCCTCTGTTAGATGCTCAGTGGTTGATGCTTGGAACTAACAGAGCTGACTCGGACAGCAGGGCTCCAAAGAGACAGAGGGGATGGAACCGGCCCAGTGCAGGGAGATCTCATCCTGCAGGCTTTGGTGCCATTTAAAAAAGTAAAATAATCCCCCTGGGTCCAGCATACAGGGCAGCAGTTGCATGGTGTATGTGTATGTGAGAGAGAGAGAACTGGTGCCTAATTCTTCTTGGAATAACTTTAAGCCTGTATTTGAATCCCATTGGCTGCAATGGGCTCAGTTAAGCTGGTGCTTAAATGCTTTGGTTGAGTTTGAAAATGCATTTAGATCGCACCATTCTGGGGGGGACCCAATTTGAGCCCCCTGCAAAAAGCCTGGTTTTCAGCCCTGGCTGAGCTTCCATCCCCTGAAATCAGGCCTCTTTTAGGTGTCTCTAGTTGGGCCTTGAAAATCACTAGGCACTTTTGCATCTTTGACCCCCAAGACATCTGACTTTAGACACAGTGGTTTGGAAGGTTTGGCTTCTTGTGGGTTTGTTAAACTTTCTTTAACCTCTTGGGTGTGACCTGCAATAAGAGATGGCAAAGCAGCCCCCACCTAAGGCAAAGGGGGTATGCCAGGAATTGGACTGTGTGGACAGAAGTCACTGTTAGGGGGCTTATTCCTTCACCCACTTATTTCCCTGGTCCTTCTCACATGAACAGAGAGCAACAATACCCGAAGTCCAAAGGTGCAAACAATTCGATGTTTATTGGGGTGAACTTCCAGCAAGCATGATTCCAGTTTCCTTCCTTAGTATTCCCCTTCCCAGCTCTGACACCACAAAGCCTTATACCTGTGTCCCTGTTCCCATTTCCCCCTTTAGCAAAACATGATTCCAATTTCCCCACCCCCATTCCCTGTTCCCATTTCCCCCACCCACACATCCATCCACTCACTTCCTGATTGACTGCAGACTATGGAGTAAAACTTGAGTTCGGCTTAGCTATACCTTAACCAATCATTTTCCTGAAATTTAACTAACCAATCCTAACATAGTGTAACATGATTATGTAACCAATTATATTCCACCACCTTAATTAGTTTACATCCAGCAAAATTAATGATACAGCAGACAGGAACAATCACAGAACCAGACAGAGATTATACAGACAAACAATAGCAAAGTGGGAACTATAATGACAAAACAATACAGAAGTGAGGATTTCACATTCCAGCTATTGATAAGTGAGTTCTTGCCAGACAGGAGGCTATCAAACTAAGTTTCCTTTTACATCTTCTAGGCACTTCCCTTTTCTGGAGGCGATAGGCATTATCAGGACAGGATTGTATCCTAACAGCCCACTAGCACCTTCTTTCAATGGGACTAGTTCGGGATGTGAGGAGGTGACCGGTCGCTTCCCAGCTTATGGCTGCCTCTGTCGCTTAGCCAAAGGCCTTAGCCTAAGAACAGGGCCTCAGACTGTCACAGTAGGAGAAGGCCCTTACACCGGCAGACAGTGATTTTGATTCTTTCTTTTATATCTCTAGAACTAGCCAAGTGATAAGAATACACCTAAATTCTTAGAGTACAGGCCTTAACAGACAGACCTGAATATCTATATCCTAACAGTCACCACTGGGTATTATTGTCCTTGGATAAGGGTGTCAGAAGCTGAGAATGAGCGAAAGGGGAATGGATCACTTGATGATGACCTGTTCTGTTCATTCCCTCTGGGGCACCTGGCACTGGCCACTGTCGGCAGACAGGACACTGGGCTCGATGGACCTTTGGTCTGACCCAGTGTGGCCGTTCTTATGTAAGGGCGTGTATGTGTCAGCCAGGGAGGGGGAGTGACAGACTGAGAAGGGGCAGAAGACACACACAGCCTGAGCAAATTGGCTGGAAGATGCGTGGGCCGTGAGCCGCAAAACTATCTTCTGTTCTTCTGCTCCTTCTGTGTTCAGGGAAACCGGGCATTTTACGTTCTTTGTAAATAAACCAGCTTGCATGAAAGGAACACCTGACTGCACCCCCAATTTCTCCTCCCAGATAGAACAATATACAAGACCCCAGAGTTTTGGTAACTGGCTGACTGGGGGGGAACCCAAGGCTTATAAAGAAACCCCCAGTCTAGACGAGTGATTGTTTTTTTAAAAAATGGTTAAGCCAGAGACATTGCAGCCAGTTCTATAATGGATTGCACGCTTTTGTACATTCCCACCAGAAACAATAACTCAGACTACTAAGCGGATGGGGCTATTCTACCATGAAGAATAATATCATTAACATTGAAAACTGAAGCCGGTCAGGAAATGAGCTTTTTGCCTTGCAAACATATTTCTGTTGCGAAATTTCTTTGCAATTTGTTGGGGTTTCACTGAAAACTGGAAATCTTTCCATTTTCATTTGCCATAAAGCCCGGACAGGTTTGGTTTATCAATGAAATACTCAACCATTTCTTTTAGACAAGGATGGAAAGTTTTCCACCAGAAATCCTGTTTCGCTGAAAAGCCATTTCCCATCAAAAAAGTCATTTGAAGAAGATCTGTCAAAGGTACTTACATGACTCCATCACCATAGTATCTGAGCACTACACAATCTTTAATGTACTAACTTCACGACACCCCTGTGAGGCAGGACAGGCCTATTACCCTCATTGTAAAAGGGGAAACTGAGGCACCAAACAGCTAAAAGACTTGCCCAAGGTCACACAGGATGTTTGTGCCAGAATAAGGATTTGAAGCCAGGCCTTCTAAAACTCATGGTAGCATGTGATCCATTGGACACTCTTTCTACTAAAAGCTCCCCTTAAAGCCACTCTGTACACGTGAGACACCTGTATTTTTAACTCGGTGTTCTGGACTGGGGTTGATGATATTTCTAGAGCCGGTTGATAAAAAGTACATGCCACATCTGGGATGCTTCATTTTCAGCTATGCTGGAAACCTAGGCAAAAGGGTCCCAAATGGGAGCTGCTGGGTGCTGGGCACTTTGAAAAATCTGGCACTGGATTACAGGTGCTGAATCCTCTGACAAATTCTGGCCTTAGATCCAAGCCCATCGCTCGGGTAGGAAAGTGCAACTCCATTGGCCTTGCTGGAACTGTGCCCAATTATGCCGGAAACTAATCTGAGCCCAGAGGATTCGGTCTTACGTGGTGCTGAATGCCCTCAGCGTAGTCGGAGACAAGGACACACAACACCTCCCAGAAGGCAATGAAAAGCAGGAAAGCATGGACTGAAACTCAAACCCTAACTCAGTGGCACTTAAAGTTCAGCAAGTGCTTAAATGCTTCCCTGATTCGGGGCCCTGGTCACCTCAAGGCTCTGATTCAGCAAAGCACTTATGGACATGTTTAAACTTAAGCAGGTGAGTCAAGATCCAAAGGTTGGATGCTACAGAAGACTGGAAAATAAGTCTTATATTTTTAACAGTGAGGATAGTTAACTACTGGAACAACTTACCACCTGACTAGCACCTTTTAAATCAAGGCAGGATGTTTTTTTTCTAAGAGAGGCTCAGGTTCAAAGAATAATTTATTCAGAGAAGTCCTATGGCCTTTGTCATACAAGAGGTCAGGCTAGAGGATCACAATGGTCCCGTCTGGCCTTGGAACCCAGGAATCCATGGAACTTCTGCATGCGCTTTGCTGGATCGGGCCCTTCACACGCGGCACGTGTCCCAGGCAGGAGTGCAAAGCCGCATCTTGTTCCAGTGATTGGTTTTAATAGGTTTCCCTTGTATTACTCTGCTAACATCCTCTCTCCTGACCTGCTCCGCCTTTTTAAGGGCTTACCGATAAAAGCAGCATCTGTACCGTTTTATGGTGTTACATTTCTGCTCTCTGCAGGACCGTTCCCAGTTAATTGTTTAAGTAGACTTTGCTGTAATGTCACATCGTGATGGGAGATTTCGCCTGGGGAGGGAGCAGAGGGGAAGGACAAGGTAGCTCTGAAGTGGATTCGAACAGCTCTGGATTTTAACGAGTTGTTTGTGGCCCTTGTGTTTTTTCCAGTGGCTGCATGATGCAATTGACAGACCCATTGAACTTCCCGTGGAGGATGCAGGGCTGCTCGGGAATTGGATGGTATCCCAGCTCCGGGGTCATGCCAAGGAGACAGCAGAGCAAAGGAGACAGCGGAGCAAAGGAGGAGCTGGCAGCTCCTTCACCCCATGTAACGAGGCTGGTCCTGGCGGGACCCAACGGAGAGTGCCAATTCAGGACGAACTGCTTCAAGCAGGGCATCACAGCCCAAGGCTGGGGTTTCTGTCCACACCAAGGCAAACCAAACCAGCCAGACAGAGAGGAGTTTGGTTTTACCCCACTGGCTAACCACAAGTCACACAAGCAATTCCCTTAGACACTCCAGTTTCCCAGTATCCCCACCACTGCCACTCATTATGGGGACAAACGGTTATGAAAACCAATACCCCAGTAAAAGAGAAAAGGTTCCCTTGATCCCAAAGGATGAAGCCCCAGACCCAGGTCAATATACAAATCAGATCTTACCCACAAATCACACTGTTGCCAGTCCTTTAGAATCTAAAATCTAAAGGTTTATTCATAAAACGAAAAAGATACAGATGAAAGCTAGAATTGGTTAACCAGAATCAATTACATACAGTAATGACCAAGTTCTTGGTTCAGGCTTGCAGCAGTGATAGAATAAACTGCAGGTTCAAATCAAGTCTCAGGAGAACATCCACAGCTGGGATGGTCATCAATCAATCCTTTGTTTAGAGCTTCTGATTGTAGCAAAGTCCCTCCAGAGGTAAAAAGCAGGACTGAAGACCAGATGGAGACGAAGCATCAGCCTTTTATAGTCTTTTCCAGGCGTAAGAACACCTCTTTGTTCTTACTGTGGAAAATGACAGCAAAATGGAGATTGGAGTCACATAAGCAAGTCCCTGCATACTTTGCTGAGTCCCAAGGCGTGTCTGCCTTCTCTCACTGAGTCAGTTGTGTAGCTGATGGTCCTTAATGGGCCACCAAGCAGGCTAGGCAGAGCTGACACCAACTTGTCTGGGGTGTCACCCAGAAGCATAGCATAAATTTGAAATACAGACAGTATAGAGCCAATATTCATAACTTTTAACTATAAAAATGATACACATATAGACAGCATAATCATAACCAGCAAACCATGACCTGGTCTTAGACACCTCATTTGACCCCCTTTATACAAGATTTGGTGCCACTGCAGGACCTTGGATGCAACAATGATCTGTACGGTCCCAGCTTATGTCAATAACGTCACACCCAGACATGACAGTGATTCAGTGGGCACAGACTTAATCTACCCAAGGCCAAAACTATAACGGGGTTCAAAAAAGAAACAGATAAATTCATGGAGAATAGGTCTATCCATGGCTATTAGCCAGCAGTGTTTGGGTTGCGACCCCACTCTCTGGGTGTCCCTAACCTCTGTTTGCTAGAGGCTGGGAATGGGCAACAGGGGATGGGGGGGGGGGGAGGGATAGTTCAGTGGTTTGAACATGGGCCTGCTAAACCTAGGGTCATGAGTTCAATCATTGAGGGGGCCATTTAGGGATCTGGGGTAAAAATGGGGGATTGGTCCTGCTTTGAGCAGGGGGTTGGACTAGATGACCTCCTGAGGTCCCTTCCAACCCTGATATTGTATGGTCACTTGATGATGCCCTGTTCTGGTCATTCCCTCTGGGGCACCTGGCATTGGCCACTGTCAGAAGACAGGAGACTGGGCTAGATGGACCATTGGTCTGACCCCGTGTGGCTGTTCTCATGTACATTCAACGGAGGCCCAGTGTCTTGTCCGAGGCCCCCCCTAGAGCCTGTGGGGCAGCAGAGACCGGACCCCAGGTCTTTCAAGAGCCAGGCTAACGGTTTAAGCTCTGCACTACACTTCCCGCTTGAAAGCTCAAAGCCTCAGGGTAGGGCTATGCCGGGATTGCTCTGGCGTTAAACACTTCCTATACCTGCACTGACGCTTGCTAGGTCAACAGAAACGTTCTTCTGTCGGCATCGCTGCGACGGCGCTCGGGGGATGAGGCTTTTCCACACCCCTGAGCCAGGTGGTGTGAGGGAAAAAGGGTTTCCCTCCCGTCTAGGGTTAGGAGGGTAGCCTTCCCTGGACTTCTGTGTTAGCCAAACAAACATAGAGTCAGGACTCTCAGATAAAATGAGGCACTTTAATGCTAGCAAGTACGACAGCTGAAGGGCTCACCAATTCCTACACAGAGGAATATGGCGAAGCCCAGAACAAAGAACAAGGTAGAGCTTTTATAGCTTGGTTCAACATACTTTGTGATATCTCTTCCAGTTCAAACTGGTCAACCCCTGTTGGTCTGAGTCCTGAGGTATGAACGTGGAGGCCCATCTGTACAAGGAATTCTTATCCCAAACGGGGAGTACAGGTTACACATAGTTCAAATTCTTTCTACCCATAAACATAGGGAAAAGACAGATAAGCATAGAAAAAAGACAGAAGCTTAGCTTTCCATGGTTATAGGATTGTTTTCTGGTTCTGTTCTTTATCAGTGGCATTTTCAGGCCCCTGGCTGGGTTCATCCGGGGTGGTCCCCAGATGGCTGCCGCCAGTGGGGGAGACGAGTGCTTTCCTGCCTCGGGAAAAGGCCCGGCTGGCACCGGTGGAACCATCGTACCCATGTGGTGACACGTCCTGCTGCCAGGTTGGAACAGGACGAGCACAAACTAAACAGGTCGCCCGGTGGCCAGAGCACTGGGCTACAAGTTAGGAGACCTGGCTTTTCCTCTGGCCCTCCGGGTGACTCTGGGCACGTCCCCGCCACTCCCTAGGCCTCAGTTTCCCCTTCAGTAAAATGATGGAAACACCATGGACCTCTTTTCTAAAGATCTTACTGATGCTGGAAGGTCCCACAGGAACCCTGCAGCAAATCACAAACTCGAACCCCCCGCCCCCCCCCCATCCTAGACATGCAAGGAGTGCGTCCGAACCGTTGGACTGTCTGTCATTCCTTGACCAGCCAACAAACCCACCCCCCAGAAAGAACCATGTGGGCTGAGCAGCGGGTGAGAGATGAATGCCACATTTTGCACTCCCTTCCCCTCCACTTTCTGGGCTTCTCTCCTGCCTGAGGGTTGATTTCCCCCCTGGGGTTTGCGATCCGGGCACTGAGTTTGTGTCCAACCGGCGAGGCCGTGAAGGGAACGAGCCGCCGGAGTACAGAAGAACCCTCGTTTGCTATTTATCCATGCCACTCAGCCCGGGCAGCGTCTTCTGCAATGACATGAAACGCCAGGCGGGAAACCCCGGCTGACAAGGGGCAATTAGGAAGGGAAACAGCGCGCTCGTCGTTATGGTGGCAGGAGCTGGGATTAAGCATTAGCTCAGGCAGGAGAACGCACCTGAGACGTGATTGACGCTCCTGAAGAGGGAGATGTTGTCTGGGGCTAATGGAGCCGCAGCGGGGGCGGGAAAAAGGCCTTTCAGAGCAAAGCTCGGCACTTCTCCGGCAGCCTGGAGTGCATGGAGAGGCTGGGGTGGGGGGAGATTGTGGATAAACACAAGCTGCGGGGGGGGAGGGGGAGGGGGCTGCCACATCCCTGCTGCTTGGGATGGAGCTGGCGAGTGACACAGAACTTTGTAGCTGTGGGAGCGGGACGGACCAGCTGCCCCAAGGACGATCCTGGCTAAAATCCTAACTCAGGCGGCTAGCCCCTCCTGCTGCCCTCACCAGAGTGTGTGAGTCTGGATAGCTCTCAATCGGAGGGCCTGGTGCTGTAGCTTATGCTCCAGAGATGCATGTTTCTAGCTCTAGGAGCTCCTGGTCCAGTCCCCAGTGCTGGCCAAGATGGCAGCCATCGCATATGTACAGCACCCAGCACAGGGGGGCCCCAATCTCAGTTGGTGCCATGGGAATATAACTGACAATAATTTCACTGTGACTTGCACATGGAAAAGGGGTTGCTAACAAAGGGCCTGATCCTGACAGGTGCTGAGCACCCATTGGAGGCAGTGTGGCCCAGTGGATAGAGCACTGGGGCCTGATCCTCAGTGGGCTGGCTTCAATGGAGCTATGCCGGTTTACATCATCAGAGATCTGGCCCTGGATTGGGAATTGGGAAACTGGAAGTCTATTCTCAGCTGGGCCACTGATATTAGACAGTGGGCAAGTCACGTAGGCCAATATTCCCACAGGTGGCCACTGAGTTTGGGTGCCTCAGTGCTGGGTCTTGATTCGCCGAGTACCCACAAACAAAGGGATCCAAAATCAGTGTCCCCTTTGGCAAATGTTGGCCTGTCCCTCTCTGTGTCTCAGTTTTCCCATCTGTAAAATAGGGATAAGTAAAGTTCACTCACACCAATGAAACCTGCTCTGAGACCTACAGATGATGAGGGTCACTTGCTTCCTTAGGAGGGCACTCAGCCCCTCAGTGCTTGGGCCACTGGTCTCTGGGACAGTCTGAGATGGGAATCTCTCCTGGCGAAGCTGTCCCACTTTTTATAAATAATTAAAGAGCCCAAAGACGGCATCAGGTGGTAGATACACTTAGGAGGGAAAAAAGGAAGTAGAAAAGCACCTTTCAATGGTCTCTGATTGCAACCTTGGGAGAAGGAAACCCACCAGATTCCCATGCTCACCTGGGAGGAATTTGGTGCCTGATTCAAACTGCACTGAAGATTCGCACTGAATTCATCTTGCTTCGGATCAGGCCCTTGGGCGGAAAACCAAGTTAGCCGGGTGTCTGGAGCCAGCAGAATCATGATTTCAAAGTCTTCTGAAATCACGGCGTGAGACCGGGAGCATGCCCCACCGGAAAGGAAGGCAGCGAAATGAAGTGTGTGTGGTGGAAGTATTTCAAGAGGGCGCTTGTGTATGAAATATTGGAGCCTTGCTAATTCCTATCAAGCCTTTCTGAGACTAGTCCAACTTGCCGTAGAGTGAGCTGCATCCAGGGGGGCCTGGGAGAAACCACCCATGCATGCTGCTGAGATCTGTATCTTAGAACAGGAGGGTTTGAACAGTTGGGCAAACAAGGGACCTTAATGAGCTCAGCGTTAGTCTGTAGGCATGTGAAGCTGTTTCGAATGTAACCCTTCCGGAGCCTGAGTGTCACAGCTGCCTTGGGAATGAACAGCACAATCCGAGGAAGACAGGGACATGGGAACTGCATCAGATCAGGGGCCCAGCCGGTCTGCTAGCCTGTCTCCGGTCTTGGTCAGAGCAGAGGCTCAAAGCCTGCAGTGATGGGATACCCTGTCCTCCTGGGGAGCTTTCCTTCTGGCTTCCATCAGTGAAAGTTAGCTGACTGATAACTGTGATTTACTATGTGTATTGGGAGCCCCAGTCCCCGGCCAGGACCCGGCTGTGCGAGGTGCTGTTCCACACAGACGGTCCCTGCACCGGAGACAGGAGGGTTTAGATCCCTGCCAAAACCACTCGGGGCCTGGTTCTGATTTCCTATTTTACCTCCTGGACTTCGATGGCTCCACTACTGATTTCCCCTGGGGGGGAGCGAAGGGAGAATCAGACCCCAGGGGTTTTGTCGCCTTTTCTTTAAGCCTCGCTCTGTTACCCAGATGAACGCAGGGAGTGGTGTTAACACTGCTGAGTCAGCAGGCAGGGGCAGGCAGCTGGCTCTGTCCGGGCCACGCCTCTGTAGCTCGGTTGCCAGTTCAGCTCTGGCCTGCAGTGATGGCGATAAAGCCAGAATTGGCATGGTGGTGACCAGATCAGGGAATGGTGGAGACTGTGTGGTAGAGGTCAGGGCAGACAGTGACCGTGGGGGATCAAGCCAGGCAAGGGTGCAGGCAGACTCCCTGGTGACATGGAACCCCAGCCAAGCACTGAATGTGGGACTGCTCCTGTCTCAAAGAGCCTATACTCTGACAAAGGGGTGGGAGGGGAAACTGAGGCACAGAGTGGGGTAGTGACACCCAAAGATCCAGATATGGAACCCAGCTCTGCTGAGTCCCATGCTGGGGCCTAGTCATTGGCTCATCCTGCTTCTCAAGGGAGGGAAAGAAAGAGGAAAAAAGGGAAGAGAGAGAGAGAACAAACCTGCCCTTTGAATCCATGGCAGTCTTTCCATTGGGCTTTGGACAGGGCCTTGAGACAGAGAGGGAGCTCAGATGTTTTAATCAGGAATGAATACCCAGTGAATCCTTACAGATATCCCAGACACAGACATTCTTCTGATCAGTCCCCATGTGATTTTTATTCTCTGGCAGATGAAACAGACTTGTGGCTACCGTTTAAACCGCAGCTACAGTGAATTCCCTGGGAGCCTCCCGGGAACCCACAGTCCAGGCCATCTCGCTGCCAATTCCCTGCCCGGATGGTGGGGACAGGAAGCATGGCCAGGGTAGAGTGCCAGGCTTCGGGCTGTGACGTACCAGGCGAGTTGTCAGCATTCTACTGCCCTCTGTGGCCTCCTGGACGGGGCAGCTGGAGCAGGGACAGGTGAGAACAAAAGCTGGCATTTAGGGCTAAGAGACCCAGAGAGACTAATACCTTGTCTAACTGCACAGACTCTGTGGATACAGATCTACTGGTGCAACCAGCCGAGCCCCCTAGTATAGACGCAGCTTATGCCCATGGAAGGAATTTTTAAACCTCCCTTCCCAAATGGCATTAGCTATGCTGTCAGACCCACTTCTCTGTTGGCTAGCTGCGTCTACATGGGGGGGTTTGCCTGCTTAGGTATGTGGGGGTGGGGGGCGGTGGAGTTCCACGCACCCCAGACTGACACAGCCGTGCTGGCCTAAGTAGCTTTGCCCAGGTCATGCAGGAAGTCCATGAACCCAACTCTCCTGAATCCCCCAACTGAGGTCCTAACCATTGGACCACCCTGCCTCATGACAGCCCAGGCTTAGGGGCCTGCTGCGGCACTGCCCTTCAGCTTCAGAGGGAACGCAGCCAGGGCTCGTGTAGAATGGGCAGCGCGTGGTCGGCAGAGGAGAGGCGAGGCCAGGGCATGGCTGGCTGTGCTGTGAGCACTGCAGCTGGAAGCCAAGTGATTTTTGGCCAGTGATTTTTGAAGCCTCCGGTTTGGGACGCCCAACTTGAGACAGATTAAACGCGCCTGCTGGGAGCTCAGCAGTGGGGTGCCTGAAGTTGCCTCCCCCCCGCCAAGCTCACTAGTCACTGTTAAATCTTGTCTCCGAGATCCTCTCCAAGGCCTGCAAAGCCCCCGGCCTGATTCCGCTCTGGCTCCCGCTGCTCAACATCTGGATTCATTCCACACACGTCAATGAGGGTTTCACTGGGGTGAAAGAGATCAGAATCCCACCGCTCCCTCAAGGGCCTGTCACCGACTAAGTGGCTTCTCCCACCAGCTAGGAAGCAGAGACCTCCCCCCCTCCACCACTCAGGGGGAAGGGGGAGGTAAGGCAATTCAGCCTGCGGCATATGGATTCAGCCAGGATGACTGCAGCTTGGGCCAGGCCTCTGATCGCTTTTCCTCTCTTTCCATTCCCCCCACTCCCCCGCCCCAGCACCATGCGATTTGTGGCAAGATAACAACTTAAATCGCTCTAAATTGCTTATTGAGGACTCGGTGGTAAATCAATGATTTTAAATGGGATCACAGAATAGCCGCGCAGAATAAAAAAAAACCAAACAAAGCCCGCCAGCCAACTTGGAGGGAAACGGGGCCAGCTGATTTCATTTCTCAGGGAACAGCGGGGGGTTTAGTGCTGCTGGAGAGATAGCAAAGGGGAAGCAGGGGCTGAGCTGACATCTGGAGGCTGCTGTGTGAGTGTGGAATATGAGAGAGCTTCCGAGCTAAATCACGGCTGGCTTGTATTGAAAGGACTTTTCTGGTCCACGTGAAGAGCAGAATTTTCAGGAGGCGCAGGATCTGTAACAGGGCTGGATTGCTAATGGCTCAGCGCCCACGATCGGGGCCGGATCCCCCAGGGCTCAGCGCCCGCGATTGGGGCTGGATCCCCCAGGGCTCAGCGCCCGCGATCGGGGCCGGATCCCCCAGGGCTCAGCGCCCACGATCGGGGCTGGATCCCCCAGGGCTCAGCGCCCGCGATCGGGGCCGGATCCCCCAGGGCTCAGCGCCCACGATCGGGGCTGGATCCCCCAGGGCTCAGCGCCCGCGATCGGGGCTGGATCCCCCAGGGCTCAGCGCCCGCGATCGGGGCCGGATCCCCCAGGGCTCAGCGCCCGCGATCGGGGCCGGATCCCCCAGGGCTCAGCGCCCGCGATCGGGGCCGGATCCCCCAGGGCTCAGCGCTCGCGATCGGGGCCGGATCCCCCAGGGCTCAGCGCCCGCGATCGGGGCCAGATTTTCAAAACGGAAATCTCTTTGAAGACCTGAACATTTGGCCCCATGGCCCAAAGCCCTTATCCCGCAAACGCTTCACTTCTGGAACTAGCCCCAAGGAAATCAATAGAACTGTTCAAGGTAGGAAAGATAAACGTGTGTAAGTGTTTGCAGGAGCAGGCCCTCAGCTGGGTTTGGCATGTGTTAGTTAACAGGGACAGTTTTTAAAAGCACTTAAGTAGTAAATCCCACTGGAAGGCAGGGAGACGCAGGCCCCTAAGGCCTCTGACTATTTTGCTCCACGAATTTGAAAACATCACTCACTTTTCCAAGGTGTGTATAGCACAGTGTGTGTGTGGGTGTGTGTGTATAACAGTGTGTGTGTGTGTTTACAGCACAGTGTGTGTGTGTGTATAACAGTGTGTGTGTGTGTGTGTGTATAACAGTGTGTGTGTGTGTGTTTACAGCACAGTGTGTGTGTGTGTGTGTATAACAGTGTGTGTGTGTGTTTACAGCACAGTGTGTGTGTGTGTGTGTGTATAACAGTGTGTGTGTGTTTACAGCACAGTGTGTGTGTGTATAACAGTGTGTGTGTGTGTGTGTATAACAGTGTGTGTGTGTGTTTACAGCACAGTGTGTGTGTGTGTGTGTGTATAACAGTGTGTGTGTGTTTACAGCACAGTGTGTGTGTGTGTGTGTGTATAACAGTGTGTGTGTGTTTACAGCACAGTGTGTGTGTGTGTGTGTGTGTATAACAGTGTGTGTGTGTGTGTTTACAGCACAGTGTGTGTGTGTGTGTGTATAACAGTGTGTGTGTGTGTTTACAGCACAGTGTGTGTGTGTGTGTGTGTGTATAACAGTGTGTGTGTGTGTTTACAGCACAGTGTGTGTGTGTGTGTATAACAGTGTGTGTGTGTATAACAGTGTGTGTGTGTTTACAGCACAGTGTGCGTGTATGTATAGCATAATGTGTATATAGGTACAGCATAGTATGTATGTGTAACACTGTGTGTGTACAGCAGAGTGTGTGTGTGTGTGAATAACAGTGTGTGTGTAGAGCAGAGTGTGTGTGTGTGTGTGTATGAATAACCGTGTGTGTGTGTACAGCAGAGTGTGTGTGTGTGTGTGTGTATAACAGTGTGGGTGTGCGTGTCTGTATAGCGTGGGGTGTGTCTATATGTACAGCACATTATGTGTATATGTACAGCAGTGTGTGTCTACAGCACAGTGGGTGTGTGCCTGTGTACAACACGATACGTGTGTATCTGTAAAGCACAATGTGTGTATGTGTATGTACAGCACAGTGGGTGTGAGCATAACTATTAGCGGTACACTAAAGTGGAACATTTTATCCAAGCCCTCCAGACCGTTACGTCCGATAAAGTGCAGCCCACACTGAGAAGAGGAACGTGTTTGTCGATTTTGTAGAGCGGCTGAGAGTTATAACAGGCCTTAACGATTCATTTCCTTGCTTATAAGTGCTTGGTGTCTATAAACGGGAGGAGAGGGAAGTAGAATGTTGTCCCTTAAATACCTTCAAAAGTGAATTTTTTATTTGGTTGGTTTCGGAATTTCCCAGTTTGTTTTGTTTTTAAATCCCTCTGTGCGCGTGTGCGTGAGAAAGAGAGAGCGAGAAAGTCCAGGCAGATGAAGTCACTGGTTTTAACTGTTTCGACACGTTGGCTGGATGAACGCCAGCTTATTGAATTACAGAACTTAGTTGTGACCCAGTTAAAAGCATCTCCTGGGGAGCCCTGTCTCAATGCACACCGGGGAAAATGCACATGGCCCTTCTGTAGTGAGGTCAGCCCTGCAGCCCAGCACAAAGCAGTGTACGTTCTCTGCAGAGATTGGTAAAAAGGCCTAGGAAGGAACGTAGCAAATTGTAGGACAGAGTCTCCAGAGTCTTCTCACGAGGTGCTGTTATTTTCCTCTGAACTGGTGTAAAATGCCCGCACCAGGTGAGAATCGGGACCTAAGTGTCAAAGGAAAGAGAAATGGCCGCTGCATGCATCCGATGAAGTGAGCTGTAGCTCACAAAAGCTTATGCTCAAACAAATTTGTTAGTCTCTAAGGTGCCACAAGTCCTCCTTTTCTTTTTGCGGATACAGACTAACACGGCTGCGACTCTGAAACCTGTCAAGGTGAAATGTTATATACATACGGCTAAATGTAAACGTACACCTCTAAGAACAAAGAATGTCGGACGTACTTACAGGATGGAGGACTCTAGCCTGGGAAATAGTGACGCTGAAACAGATTTGGGGTCATGGTGGATATAACCCCGGTCTGCTTCTGGGCTGTGTTTCTTCTCCAGATATATATAACCCCATTTCTCACTGCTTCTGGCTGCAAGGAGGAAGACATCCTGAATAAAGAATTGAAGTTATGGAGCAAATCACCTTCATTCCGGGGGACATGGAATTGGTGGTGGTGGTGGGGGGGGGGATAGAAATGATGGAGAGATCCCACCGCTTTTATCTCTCATTCCACTTGTCCTGGCCTGTTTCAGCTCTCTCGGTGCTCTGGTGTCTTGTTCGTTTCTCAGCTACTCAGTCGGTTCCACTCTGACACATCCAAACGGCAGATACATCAGTCACACTCCAAATGAGGGGTCTCAAATCAAGATCCCATTTTGATTCAATAGGCCACTTATTATATTGAGCGGAAAGCTAACCCATCTTTCCAACTACAGACAGAGCAGCGGCTGCGATCTGACAGGATCTGTGTGTATTATGTAATTGCTAAAGCCTGTTCTTAATAATAGTTGTTATTTATTTAAGAAGTTGGATTAAATGAAATGTGCAATGAACTCTATTTGGGGCCTGGATTCAGCAAACCAGCCCTATTTTGCAAAGCACTTAAGCACACGCTTAACTTTAAGCATGTGCCTATGTCTCATTGACTTCAATGGGCCCTTACAGTTCAGTGCGGGCTTAACGTTCTTTGCTGGCTCGAGGCCTGATCTGCTTCCTAGCAGGTTGCGAAAGCTGGGAGTCAGCACAGGATGTAGCCAACAGATAAATTAAGGTCCCAGTTTCCATGCTCAGTTCCAGTTTCAGTGGAATTTATGTGAGAGAAACCAGGAGCAAAACTTGGCCATAAGGGCTCAAATTTACAAAGAGCCCCCTCCTCAGCCCCCACCCCCCCCAGTTTTGTGGGTGCCGTTGTGTTAGCTGGCATGGAAATGCTGTTATCTGTACCCACAATTATTTGTGTACCCAAAATTATAGCCCTGATTCTGCAGCCTTTACTTGGATTGGGTGCAATTGACAGCTGTGCAGAGTTTGATGCTAGGCCTTAAACAAGGCCTTCGGTCTGTTATGGAAGGGTCTACAGGCCTCAGTTGAGGTCAGAGCCATTCTGCACAGGGCTGACTTTCATTCCCAGTCTGGACCATTATTGGACCATTATTCAGGACTGCCAACCGCAGGAGGCTGAAAATCATGTCAAAGCCTTAAAAATCACGAGATTATCCCCGCAAATCATGAGATTTTACAAAAAACATCCTCAAACCATGATTTTCGGTCTTTGACTTTTTAACTCCCCTCTGCTCTTCAGGCAACATGTATGTGATAATTTCAAGGTGGAAAAGTCAACGTTTAATGCACACATGCCTTCCCCTGGCTGCTCAGCTGGAAATATGGTATATGTCGACCCAACAGCAGTGTCATAGCGTAGATGCTTCCTACATTGACAGAAAGAGTTTTTACGGCAATGGAGTTAATCCACTTCTCCAAAAGCGGAGATGGAAGAATTCTTCTGTCAACTTAGCCATGTCTGCGCTGGGGGTTAGCTCAACCTAACTGCATGGCACACAGGACATGGCATTTTCCACAGCCCTGAGTGACGTAGCTAGGTTTGCCTAATTTTCATCTGTAGATCAGGCCTCGGTGCAGGCTGGAGGTCCACAAATATATTTAAGGAGAATTTGAATGGAGAACATGCAAGATGGTTAAGTCTTTGTTTTATCTGAGCCGAGCCTGAGTCTCTAAGAAGCCAGAGGTTCATCATTTCAATATAATGGTAGTGTTTCTGTTAATGGCATCTCATTATTAGCCTGGATGTCCCCTCAAAAGTAGCCCTTCAAAAATGCAAAGGTAGGTGGAGGGAAGCATCCAAGATGTGGGAAAAAAGGAAAGTACTTATGT
Organism: Eretmochelys imbricata; assembly: GCF_965152235.1. Taxonomy (NCBI): domain Eukaryota; kingdom Metazoa; phylum Chordata; order Testudines; family Cheloniidae; genus Eretmochelys; species Eretmochelys imbricata. The sequence continues at coordinate 21,001,169 of NC_135588.1, read as the reverse complement.
CACAGAGTCCCCGGGCGATGCTCTGGGACTGCTCTCTACGAAGCCAGTCAGGACTCTGGGGGAGTCTCCTCTCTCTGAGCAGACTGTCTCCTGGGCAAGAAGCTTACACAGCTTTGACCTTCCTGGGTCTGACCTTGGAGTATTCAGCATCCCCTTCCACACCGTGCACTTCCTGCAGCAAGTCCCACCGGGCGGGGCTCCTGGGGAAGCCAGAGGGTCCTGCACCCCAACTCCGCAGTCAGACGTGACTCTCAGCCAGCCGGTAAAACAGAAGGTTTATTAGTTGACAGGAACACAGAACTTGTTAGCACAGAAATCAGTGACTTTCAGTCAAATCCATCTTGGGGAGTCCTGGTCCAGACGCCCTGGACTCCCCCTCTTCCAATTTCCCCAAGCAGACTCCCAGCTTCCAGTGACCTGACCTCCAACACCCCCGTTGCTGCTCCTCCTCCTTGTCTTTGTCTTGGTCTTGCTTCCTGGGCAAAGAGCCACCTGGTCATCACCTGGTTGCATCCCCCTCCTGGGTCTCAGGTTACAAAAGGCACTGGCCATAGCATAGGTGCAGACAGCTGGAGCAGCCTCACCTGCCCCAGAGGTCTCAGCCAAAGTCACACAGCCCTATTCCCGCCACCGAGGTATTGGTGCAGCACACACGGAAACTGAGGCACACACAATATTCATGCAAAACAGTAAAACTCACATAGGCTCAACAGTAAGACTCACATAGGCTCACATACAACATAACAAGGGAAAATCCCCACTTCGTCACAACTTATGTTAAGTTCTTGTAAACAGGTACAACATAAGTATGCAGCGGACAGCTCGGGAGTGTGATCAAGTTAAAATATGATGGGAAAACTTAATTCACAGCTATTTAGCAATGTGCTGTACAAGGCCTTGTAATACGGAGCTGGAAAATGAACGGGGAACTTCCACGAAACACAAAGCACTCACTCTGCGTATCGAGATTTCCAATGATTTTTCAGTAAAGATTTATGTGAGCTGCGAAGATTTTACCGTACAAGGACATCTTTGCAACCTCAGCCACCTTTCAGAGCTTTCCTCATTTCAGTGCACTAAAGATATTTATAATCCCCAAATATTATTTCTGAAATAACAGTCACGTTCAAAGTATTGCAAAAGTAGCTTGAAATCATTCTTCTTGCTTTGTATACTTTTGATCCCTCCAAAATTATAGACTTTATCCAGTCATTACAATCACTTTTTCGGTGTGTGTTTTTAAATCTCATAATTAATTGTCCAAATAGTTTAAAAGAATTCATTGTATTTCAATGAATAATAGCCCACAGGGGCTACTCCGCTTCCTCGAACCTGGTGGCATCCTCCAGGCTCCATATCAGTTCAGCCCCCGCATCAGCCCCCCACTTCACTCTGCACCTCTTGAAGTTCTTCAACTCCCTCCCACAAGCCTGGAAGGCTGCAGCAGGGTCCCTTGTTCCCCTTCCATGCTGGGGGGGCTCTTCACCCCCCTCTGCCCTTCCCAGGCAGGGGAGGAGCATGAGAAAACGGCTCTTTAATTCCTGGCTGCATGAACGGTCAGAGGCTGGGAGATGCTCTGCCAGCTTCCAGCAGGGCTGAACTCGACGAGGGGGCTGGCGCTTCTCCTATCATCACCAGACGGCTCCAGCCCCATCCAAAAATCCCATCTCTTGTGAAAGAAACTGTGTGAGTTGGCAACATTGATTGTCGTAGTGTATTATTTCTGCAGCACCCATGCTGGGCGCTTTGCGGAATAGGAACCCACATGGTCCCCAGACTCCCACTGGAGTCTGAAGACCCAAAATAACCCTTGGGAGGGTGTTCTTTGGGCGCTTCTGGCCCAGTTGGATGTGGGACATGCTAGAAACCGTCTCAGGAGGCCTGTTCTGAATGGAGCGCGTCTCGTTCCGCTTCTGCTGCATGAATATCAAGCATCCTTGGTCTCTGCCTTCAAGCCCCACCTTTTCTGCAGAAAAGGACCTAGGGGTGACAGTGGACGAGAAGCTGGATATGAGTCAACAGTGTGCTCTTGTTGCCAAGAAGGCCAATGGCATTTTGAGCTGTATAAGTAGGAGCATTGCCAGCAGATCGAGGGACGTGATCATTCCCCTCTATTCAGCATTGGTGAGGTCTCATCTGGAGTACTGCGTCCAGTTTTGGGCCCCACACTACGAAAAGGATGTGGAAAAATTGGAAAGCATTCAGTGGAGGGCAACAAAAATGATTAAGGGGCTGGAACACATGATTTATGAGGAGAGACTGAGGGAACTGGGGTTATTTAGTCTGCGGAAGAGCAGAATGAGGGGGGATTTGATAGCTGCTTTCAACTACCTGAAGGGGGGTTCCAAAGAGGATGGATCTAGACTGTTCTCAGTGGTAGCTGATGACAGAACAAGGAGCAATGGTCTCAAGTTGCAGTGAGGGAGGTTTAGGTTGGATATTAGGAAACACTGTCTCACTAGGATGGTGGTGGAACACTGGAATGCGTTACATAGGGAGGTGGTGGAATCTCCTTCCAAAGAGGTTTTTAAGGTCCGGTTTGACAAAGCCCTGGCTGGGATGATATAGTTGGGGTTGGTCCTGCTTTGAGCAGGGGGTTGGACTAGATGACCTCCTGAGGTCCCTTCCCACCCTGATCTTCTATGATTCTAATTCCCACTTCACACTGCCAGCTTGGCATAGTCACCTCTGCTATCGAGCCGTCTTTCTCTTCTGCTCTGCCCGGTTTCACATTTTACAGCTGCTCTGCACACAGGCTCTAACTATGCCAGGCGGGTTAAAGAGACACAAGCTCTCTAGCGAAGACAGTTATTCCAGCCGAAAGGTGCCAATGTCCATCTAGCTTTAAGCTTAGCGAAGGGTGGTGGGCATTGTGCAAAAGTTGTCTCGGGTTTGAATCCCGCCGTAACTTGCTGCAGAGGGAGTTACCATGAAGGAGGCTTTCCCGATGGCTCGGGTGCGCGGCTGGGATTCAGGAGAGCTAGATTGGAGTTCCTATGCTTTGTGAGCTCGAGCAAGTCATTTTGACTCTGTCACAGGGGGACGATAGTACAGTAACTCATGGGGGTGTTCTGAGGTTATGTATGTTACAGATGCACAGTGCTTGAGTGATGGCCACCATCTTGGCCAACACAGTGGGGCATGAACTAGTGACCTCCACTCGTGAATTGCTACAGCTTGAGCTAAAGATGGTCTGGGACAATCCATATACTCTGGGGATCGGCACAGAGCAGGACCTGTAACACCAGTGGGTTACACTCAGAGGTTTTGGTAATAGCAGTTATAAAAGTACCTTAGATACTTATTTTACGTAAGAATAATTGCGTCCACCCTAGGGGTCTATACTAATTTCATGGTACCATTTTCTAAACAAATGTAGTTAAAGAAGTGTAGAAGCTGTGTGTAGGCGAGCCCTGAGAGTCTGATCATTCATGATGGCATGATAACAGTCTTCAAGTACGTAAAAGGTTGCTATAAAGAGGGTGATAAATTGTTCTCCTTAACCACTGACCACTGGACAAGAAGCATTGAGCTTACATTGCAGCAAGGGAGATTTAGGTTGAACATTAGGAAAAACTTCTTGACTGCCAGAGTAGTTACACACTGGAACAAATTACCCAGGGAGGCTGTGGAAACTCTGGTCATTGGAGGTTTTTAAGAACAGGTTGGACAAACACCCGTGAGGATAGTCTACATAACACTTAGTCCTGCCTCAGTGCAGGACCAGATGATCTCTTGAGGTCCCTTCCAGTCCTACATTTCTATGATTCAGGCTTTGTACTGATCAAAGAGTAAAAAACACTATGCCCTTGTTCAGGAATACGTTCACAAGTAAAAGTGAGACGCAGATACCGTGGGGTCATATCAGTCATTACTAGTACACGCCTAGAGGATAGCTGTAACAATGTCCGTGATGGCTGAAAACTCAGCACAAATGAACATTTGTTTCGCAATGAATTGTGAATAATAACAATTGATAAAACAATAATTAGTGATAATAATTTATAGAGCCTGAAAGTGTATTAGCCACCTATCTGATGATTTATTCCTGGATATGGTGACAACGTAGAGACTCCAAAGATGAAGACATTACACTGTAATAGATAGATGCATAGACCTTTGAGGCTAGGCCTTTCCTTTAGAATCATAGAAGATCAGGGTGGGAAGGGACCTCAGGAGGTCATCTAGTCCAACCCCCTGCTCAAAGCAGGATCAATCCCAACTAAATCATCCCAGCCAGGACTTTGTCAAGCCTGACCTTTAAAAACCTCTAAGGAAGGAGATTCCACCACCTCCCTAGGTAACCCACTCCAGTGTTCCACCACCCTCCTAGTGAAACAGTGTTTCCTAATATCTAACCTAAACCTCTCTCACTGCAACTTGAGACCATTGCTCCTTGTTCTGTCATCAGCTACCACTGAGAACAGTCTAGATCCATCCTCTTTGGAGCCCCCTTTCAGGTAGTTGAAAGCAGCTATCAAATCCCCCCCTCATTCTTCTCTTCCGCAGACTAAACAATCCCAGTTCCCTCAGCCTCTCCTCATAAGTCATGTGATCCAGTCCCCTAATCATTTTTGTTGCCCTCCGCTGGACTCTTTCCAATTTTTCCACATCCGTCTTGTAGTGTGGGGCCCAAAACTGGACACTGTACTCCAGATGAGGCCTCACCAATGTCGAATAGAGGGGGACGATCACGTCCCTCGATCTGCTGGCAATGCCCCTACTTATACATCCCAAAATGCCATTGGCCTTCTTGGCAACAAGGGCACACTGTTGACTCATATCCAGCTTCTCATCCACTGTAACCCCTAGGTCCTTTTCTGCAGAACTGCTGCCGAGCCATTCGGTCCCTAGTCTGTAGTGGTGCATGGGATTCTTCCGTCCTAAGGGCAGGACTCTGCACTTGTCCTTGTTGAACCTCATCAGATTAAGGTTTTTACCATATGTTCATGCGGCACCTAACATATCTGTAGGCACTACTAAAACACTTTGAGATCAAATGATGAGCTCGGCATTATTATTCCAATATAAATAAGTGAACTAAAATAATAATCACAATAAAAGATGATTATTAATTACTGTTATTTCTTTGGTGTGTGTGGAATCTAATTATAGACTCCTGCTGGGCATGCTGGAAGGAAGCTGGTTGTTGAGAGGAAATTTATGAGATGAATAATGATCTGAACAGAACTTCCAAGCCGTTTAATTCCCAAGGCCTTGATCAGTCTGTCACTAATAACAGAACGACGACCTCCCCTCCCAAATCTACTGCCAAATGGTTTCTTCCATCATCCAAGGGCTGTGGGGTTTCTAAGCACGTGGTGGGCAAAGCCTTGAGTGATTTGTGTCTAAAGCTTTCAAACCCTCTAGGATTTCCTCGCTGCAGAAATCCAGCTGACAAAAGAATCAAACTCCATCTTATCCTGCAAACGAGATGGGGTGTGTGTGTGTGTGTGTGTGTGTGAAAAACAGGATCACATCAAACATTTGGTCACGTCAGGCCTCAAATCCATATCCCTGCATCCCAAAGCCTGCTGCAGTCCCCTTCCCTTTAATGGCAATCATTCTCTCTAGTCCTTCACAAGGACAGAAGTAGACAGTGTTTAAGTGGCTTTGTGCTGGGCACTGATGAATGGCTGCAGGAAAAAGTTTGGAATAAAACCCACTTGAGCTCCTTTGCGGCTCTTTCCTGTTCACTTTGAAGCTGTACCAAGCAAGGCGAGCGCCCAGTGGAAAAAAACAGGCAGCCAAAACGCTACTGAGAACAAGGGGTAGGGGATGCTGGGGAAGGGCTCAGAGTGTAGGGGGAACTCGTGTGGACTGGGTTCTTGTTTCCGACCCACTACATGGGCTAGTTTCCCTGAAATGTACAGACATCTTATAGAGGCAGTATGGCACTCGGGGGGGGGGGGGGGGGGCTGCTCTGTGCCTCAGTTTCCCCATCTTTAAAATTGGGATACTGATCCTGACCACCTTTGAAAAGCACTTTGAGATCTGCCAAGGAAAAGACCTGGGAATTATTATTGCCAATGCCAAGCGTTCAAAAAGCACGAGTCACTCCCCGCTCCAATGAAGAGATTAGCTGAAATCACAAGATTTAAAAGGAATAATTCATTCTGGACTCTTTGTTTTGCTTCCTGTCTTTTGTGCCTTTAGGCTCGTACGTGGGGCATATTTTCAAGCTTTCCCATGAGGGCTAGAAACTGGCTTTTTTCTTTGCAATGAAAGCTGCACTTCTGATGCAACCACCTGACTCCAGCAGCCGGGGCTTTACAAAACCCCACCAAATATCGCAGGATAAAATTGTGAGACTTGACAACATTGGAATCTCAAGTAGCTCTTGGCCTGAACCAAACCATCCATGGGGCTTGGCTAATTTTCACCAGTGAAAGCTCTTGCCCTGTGTCTGGTTAGACTCACCCCTGGGGTACCTCCGTGGAGATAGACTCCCAGGCTCGGTGTTTCCCAAAGCCAGTTGGGTTGATCCCAGCTGTATCCTGCCCTCTGGCTGAGGGATGGAATCTGGATTTTGTTTCTTCCTTGGGTCTGTCTTTGGCTCCGTTCTCCCGGCTGTAATTGGAAACCAAGAGCTTTCCTGTGGCTTGGAGGAGATCAATGAGCTGCTGTCTCATCGATTCTATAGTCAGCCAGGCCCAAGAAGAGGTATGAACTTCTCTCCATTCGCTTCAATTTGCTCATTACCCTGAAAGTTTATAATCACGGATTAGCTCACCTTTAATCAACCTCAATGCCAAGCTGTAAGCCCTGAGATGCTAACACCATTAAGTGAAAAGAAAAGGAGGACTTGTGGCACCTTAGAGACTAACCAATTTATTTGAGCATAAGCTTTCGTGAGCTACAGCACGCTTCATCGGATGCATTCAGCGCAGCCCCGTTTTCTACTAGCATGAGCCATGGAGTCTGAAAGACCCAGCATTCACTGCCATTCACTGAGGAAACAGACGTTTTCCTGGGGATCCTGTCACTCTCCGGGCTGCTGGTTCTGTCAGCTTCCCCCGAGGTGAAGGGAGTGCTGTCTAGTGCCGTGGCTGGCCTGTTGCTGTCACATGCAGGTCTGCAAGGGGGGTGGGGCTGGGAGAGGGGAAGAGGGAAAGTCTCCGGGAATCGACCCATGGCTTGTAAAAACTCACGAGCCACTTGGGAGGTTGGAGGGGGGAGTGGGATGGATTTAGCACTTATTGAGCAAAATAAAGGGTTCTAGGCAGAACCCCTTTGCTAAAGCCTGCAGCTCTTCTGGTTCAAACGTTGCCAGTGCTGACTGGAATCAAAGCCATTTCGGTGTCGTCCGAGACTGGCTGGTATCTCTGCAGCTGTGCTCGTCTGTTTCCCTGGCTGGGGCCTGGGAAGAGAGATCTGCCTGGCTGCCCTTGGGATTAATGCATCTCTAGCTGCTGATCAGTGCGTGTTTCACTCAGAGCTCCCAAAGCAAACGTTCTCCCCCGTCAAGCCGTGAGACAAGTGGGTTTCTGGGAATCCCTCAGCTGAGCCCCTCCACCCTGTGGGAAACTAGCCAAAGAGGCCTGGCTCATTCTGAACGTGCCCAGCCACTCTGGCAGTCTCTGGATCTCTGTCCAAATTCTTCCTCTCCCAAGGACCAAGCAAAAGGATTCTCTTTGAGAAGTGCCCCTAGGGGCTGCTTCTCTGGGGTGGCACTTGCTTCTCAGTACAGCTGAACAAAACACCTTGTGCAGAAAACCATTTCCTGGACCCATTCCCCTGTCTTCCCGATTGTGAGGAGTCCACCCTGCACAAGGCAGAGCAGGTTCAATTAGGTCAATTAACCTTGCACGCTGCCCCTGGGGGAGAGCCAGGGATCGATAATGCTTAATGGAAGCTGACATTCAGCGGGGAAGGAGCGGGTTGGGCCTGCAGAAAGAGATGGAGCTGAGAACAGAAGGAGGCTGCGGAGGAAGTAGTGGGAGGAGCGTGTGTGGACTGGTAAATCCAGGGGAGAGGACAGAAGATAGAGAAGGGGAATAGGAAGGAGTCTAGGGAAATAGCTCCTGGGTCTGGGAGCAAGCAGACCATAGCTGCTGGACGTAGGGTCCCTGGGCTGGAACTCAGACTAGCGGGTGAGCCTGGGTTCCCCGACCAGCCCCTGGGAACGTGGCACTTGGACTGGAAGACTGGACCGGCATGAGGGCAGCTGATCCCGTGGGACTTTGGTGACCTGGAAGGGGAGGACTATAAAGACCTGGCTGGGAGCGGGTGGGGGGGCACTGAGTCACGAAGCGGGAGCACTGCGAGTCCTGGAGAGCAGGAGGGGACGTGGTGCGAGCGACCATCGGAAGGGGAGCGTCGGACTGAATGGCGCTAATCCCCAGATGCGGCCACAAGGGGGTAGCCCGTTGCAGACCCATTCGTGAATTATTTTTTCAGTGTTGCTAACCCCAAATGTTTAAAAATCCTTAATCTGCCTCCTCTGCCCCCCATCCCCAAATATTTTAAACCAATCAAAATGTTTGGGCCTGCTGGTGTTGAAACCCACAGAGATCATGTATTCCAGCACTCCTCTGAAATGATGAGGGCTAGAAATGTACTTTTTTTCCCAACCACCTAATCACGTGTCTCCAGGAGCTGGGACTTTTTTTAAAAAAAACCCACTAGCCAGTGGATATGTTCTCAGAAGCTGAATGCAAGAAGGACCAAACGCAATCCACCCGGGCTGGAGATCTGGGAGTAAAACTTCCCACAGAGTGTTTGCGAAGGGCTCACTCATCTCCACTCCTGAATGACGACATTTCAGGACACACAAGTGGTAGGGCCCTGACATATGCCACTGAAGAATTGGAGGCAAACAGCAGAATCCTCACTGCAGAGGAAATTCACCAGGGAGAAGATCAAAACCACTCAAGCTCCTGTACGGGTAGTGGCTACTCCTACCGCACCTCCTGTGACCACTGTTATTTAGCAGCCCGCTTGTGTTAGGCGTTGTCTGGGAATGTTGCAAGAGATAGGCTTTGCCTCAGTGAGTTTACAAGGGTGGCAGAAGAAATGGAGGCACAGAGACGGGAAGGGGCTTGGCAAACAACCACTGACAGAGGCAGGATTAGAACCCAGTTCTCCTGGGCCACGCCCTAACCATTGCACCATGCTTCCTCTCCCCACCTGCAGCTTCTCATTTGGTCTGATATTAGTTTTGCTCTTCCTGTTCCTTAGCCCAACCCCCTCCATTCCCTTTCCAAATCCAACATGTGGCCGGGGGGGTCAGCTGTGCGAGCGTTTCCAATGGGGCAGCGGGCGCAGCCCCCCTGACTCCTGTTGAGGGTGCTCTGGATCTGTGCTGGTGCACCTGAGAGCCGAGGGTGGCCTGCAGCATTTTGGCTGGGTTCAGGTGGGGGAAGAATCTTGTCCGGCACAGCTGGGTGATCCAAATGGTCCTTAACACCTCTGAATATAGAGAACGTCCGGAATACAGTCAGGCTACTGCCGTCCCCTTGCAGGGAGCTGCCGGGAACAGACACGGCTATCTTTGGGCCCACACCTGGATTTCTCTACAGCAGGGAGAGAAGGTGTTTTCCAGTTGGCCATTTGCTCTATGGAGCTCTTGAGAATGGGGTTCCCCATGGCATGGAGCTCCAGAAAATCTCTGCCCTTCTTTGTGGACCATTATGCGTAGGCTTGGGCTGAAATGTTGCCATGGTCACTATGTAGGTGCAGGGAACCACTAATGGCCCGCTCCAGTTATTACACCATTGAGATCATAGGTCAAATCCAAGACCGTGTCATATATGAAAGGAAAATTACCTTGGCCGACTGGTGGCCCAGCCTTCAGCCTTTAAAAGTCGGGGGGGGGGGAGAGGGTCAAAGCTGACGTGGGGGATCCCTAAATTATAGTCTGAGGAGAATGTTATGTGGAGTCCGGGAGTGGCCGGTCCTTTGGTTGCACAGCACTTTATGATCACTTGTGAGTCCAGCTCTTCCGTTTGCCCTGCCTGGGCATCACCATTATCTTCACCTTCAAAGGGATGCAGATCGAGGACCACCCATATCACTGCCCATCTGAGGCAACAGAGCTGGAAGACAGCAGCAATTTAAAAAAAGTGGCCTGGAGGACAGAAGGCATCTCCTGGGGAAGAGAGGGTGGCTCCTGGCCAGCCCCAGCAAGTTCAAAACAAAAATCCTCAGACTCTGAAATAAAGAGAATAAGTGTCAGTGAGCTGAGCATCCCAAGACTGGCCGCAACTTGCTGGCACATGGGTGGAATAACCGGATTTGATCAGGATAAATTAGGAAGAATATTGCCCATTGGTGAATTGCTAACAGCCTATGAAGTTGCAATTATATGCTGTCCTCGGGAACGTATCACTCTAAAAGGAATTTCATACCTCGGTCTAAACCGGCGCGGAGGTAAAATAACCCCTCATTATCTCTTTTGCAATATTTATTCAGCATTAAAAGTATTTTGAGTGCTGCATCCAGCAATCTTGTCACATACTGGGGCCTTTTGAAATTGTTCTCGGCTGGTTTTTAATCAGGCTCCTCACTGCTCCACTGGGAGGCCAGCCAGAGGGAGTCGCACCATGGGGCCCTGATTTAGCTAAGCACTAAAACACGTGCTTAAGTGGCATTGAATGGGATTTAAGCAGGCACTTCATGCTAAGGACATGTTTCAAGCTATCAAATGAATGTGGCACACATTAGATGGATTAAAAGCTGGCTAATGGTAGGGCTCCAAATGTCATTGTAAACAGGGAATCATCAAAAAGTGTGTGGGGGGGATCCCACTGGGATGGGCTCTTGGCCCTACACTAACATTTTTATTAATGACTTGGAAGAAAACAGAAAATTGTCGTAAAGTTTGCAGATGACACAAACTGGGGGGATGGTAAATAACGAAGGGGACAGGTCACTGATTCAGGTCACTGGATTGCTTAGTAAGCTGGCACAAGCAAACCATATGGGTTTTAATATGGCTAAATATAAATGGATACATCTCGGAACAAAGCATGCTCAGAGGCTGAGGGGCTCTATCCCGAGATGCAGGGAGTCTGCAAAGGAATTGGGGGGTCGTGGTGGATAATCACTGAACGAGAGCTCCCAGGGTGATGCTGTGGCCAAAAAGGCAAATACCATCCTGGGCTGCACAAACAGGGGCAGCTGTAGAGGAGGTATTTTACCTCTGTGTTTGCCGCTGGGATGCTCGTCCACTTCTGGGGTCCACAGTTCAAGAAGGATCTTGGTACGTTGGAGAGGGTTCAGTGAAGAGCCACAAGAATGACAGAAGGATTTAATAATGGGTTCTTTAATCTAGCACCACCCCTGCCAACTGTAGTCTTGTAGTTACGTGGTGCAAGCCAGTCCACTCCCTGAGGAACCATCGGTCTAGAGAGAGAAGACATGCACAAGGGTTAATATCATCCCACTTTGTAGGCAGGGAGCTGAGACACAAGAGGGATTAAGTGACCAAACTAACGGAGTTTTCCGTCAAGCCAAGAACTGAGCCTACATCTCCAGAGGCCCAATCCATTCAGATTAACACCTAGCTCATATTTAGGGTTTTCCTCAGTAGATCTCAAAGCACTTTTTTTTCAAAGGAGGTCAGTAGCATTCATTCTCCCCATGTTACAGATGGCAAAACTGAGGCAAGGAGTGCTGAAGTGACTTAGAATCATAGAATACTAGGACTGGAAGGGATCTCAAGAGGTGTTCTACACCAGTCCCCTGCACTCATGGCGGGACTAAGTTTTGCCTAGACCATCCCTGACAGGTGTTTGTCTAACCTGATCTTAAAAACCTCCACTGATGAAGATTCCACAACCTCCCTAGGGAATTTATCCCAGTGCTTAACCATCCTGACAATTAGGAAGTTTTTCCTAATGTCCAGCCTAAACCACCCTTGCTGCAATTTAAGCCCATTGCTTCTTGTCCTATGCTCAGAGGTTAAGGAGAATGATATTTCTCCCTCCTTCTTGTAACAACCTTTTATGTACTTGAAAACTGTTATCATGTCCCCTCTCAGTCTTCTCTTTTCAAGACTAAACAAACCCAATTTTTCCAATCTTCTCTCATAGGTCATATTCTCTAGACCTTTAGTTATTTGTGTTGCTCTTCTCTGGAGTTTTTCCAATTTGACCACATCTTTCCTGAAATGTGGCACCCAGAACTGGACACAATACTCCAGCTGAGGCCTAATTAGTGCTGAGGAGAGTGGAAGAATTACTTCTCATGCCTGGCTTACAACACCCTTGCTAATACATCCCAGAATGATGTTTTGCTTTTTTTGCAGCAGTGTTACATTGTTGACTCATATTTAGCTTGTGATCCACTATAGCCCCCAGATCCATTTCTGCAGTACTCCTTCCTAGGCAGTCATTTCCCATTTTGTATGTGTGCAATTGATTGTTCCTTCCTAAGTGGAGTACTTTGCATTTGTTCTTATTGAATTTCATCCTATTTACTTCAGAACCCTCCCAGCCTGGTATCATCCACAAACTTTATAACTGTACTCTCTATGCCATTATCTGAATCACTGATGAAGATATTGAACAGAACTGGACCCAGAACTGATCCCTGCATTATGCCCTTCCAGCATGACTGTTTACCTCTGATAACTACTCTCTGGGAATGGTTTTCCACCCAGTTAAGCACCCACCTTATAGTAGCTCCATCTAGGCTGTATTTCCCTAGTTTGTTTATAAGGTCATATGAGACAGTATCAAAAGCCTAAAGTAAAGATATACCATATCTACTGCTTTCCCCCTATTCACAATGCTTGTTACCCTGTCAAAGAAAGCTATTAGGCTGGTCTGACATGATTTGTTCTTGAAAAATCCATGCTGACTCTTAGTTATCACTTTATTATTTTCTAAATGGTTGCAAATTGATTGCTTGATTATTGGTCTATTATCTTTCCGGGTACTGAAGTTAAACTGACTGTGCTGAAGTTAAGCTGACTATAACCCCCAGGTTGCCCTTGTGACATTCTGTACCTTGGGGGAGCACCCTGTAACCCCCATATTCCTCATTTATATATAATTGTGATATTTCATATAAAGCATGCCATGTGAGGTATCAGGGAAAAGGTTATGATCTGCAGAAAGTCATTGTTCTATCTAAATATGCATATCATTTGTGCATATGAAGTTATGAGATTGTGTTGTATGGTTGTCAGTAAACTATGCTGTGAGTCGGGGAATCAGCCAGATATTAGCTCCCCAGAGGCAACAGCAAGGAAAGTAACCAATGGCCGGGTGGGTGTCAAAGAACCATCAACAACCATTGTCCAGGAAGGGAGCTACAATACAATGACTCACCTGCATGGGGCTACACCACGGGAATTGCTCAACCTTGATTGGAGAGACTCAGCAATGCCCAGGAGACATGCCTGGACATGTGTTCTGCAAGCACATGGACTAAGGGTATAAAACAGAACACAGGGGCCCCATGCTTGGCCTTTCTCCTTCCCCCACCTATGCTGCAAGCAACAAGGACACTCAGAAGACTGAAGACTCCAACAGAGGGGACTGGCCCAGGTTTCAAGAGTGAAACCTGTGTACTATGAACTGCAATACCCAGTGGGGTGAGAAAAACTGCTTAATCTAGATGTTACCTAGTCTAATAGGGTTGAGAGTTTAGACTGTGTGCTTATATTTTCTTTTCTTTTGGTAATCACTCTGACTTTTTGCCTATCACTTATAATCACTTAAAATCTATCTTTTGTAGTCAATAAATTCGTTTAACTGTTTATCTTTACCAGTGTGTTTGCCTGAAGTGTTTGGTAAATCTGCACAGGCTTACAAAGGCTAGTGTATATCCACTTTCCATTGATGAAGTGATGGGCCAATTAATAAAATAGCACTGCTCATCTTGAGCAGTGCAAGACGATATACTCCTGAGGTACAAGGCTGGGAGCTGGGCGGGTTTGGCTGGTGTCTTTGTCAGTGTGATTTGTGAGTGGCTCTGGGAGCATTTATGCAATCTAGCTGGCTGTGGGGCTCCACATGTGGTTGTGCTGAGTGATAACAGTGCCTGGAGGGGTTTGCTGCTTATCACTGGCAAAACATTGTGAGAGACAGCCCAGGCTGGAAAGTTAAGGGGCACAGTGGTCCCACAGTCCCAGGCTGCATCCCGGGGATCCCGTCACAGTCCTTATTCCCCTTTTATAGATGGGCACTATATTTGCCCTTTTCCAGTCCACTGGAATCTCTCCCATTTTCCATGAGTTTTCAAAGATAATTACTAATGGGTCAGATATTGCCTCAGTCAGCTCCTTGAGTATTCTAGGACCCCTGAGTGGTGGAGGGATAGCTCAGTGGTTTGAGCATTGGCCTGCTAAACCCAGGGTTGTGAGCTCAATCCTTGAGGGGGGCATTTAGGGATCTGGGGCAAAAATTGGGGATTGGTCCCGCTTTGAGCAGCGGGTTGGACTAGATGACCTCCTGAGGTCCCTTCCAACCCTGATCTTCTATGATTTCATCAGTCCCTGGTGACTTGAAGACATCTAAGTAACTTTTAACTTGTTCTTTCCCTATTTTAGCCTCAGAGCCTACCTCATTTTCACAGGCGTTCACTAGGTTTGACGTCCAATCGCTACTGAACCTTTTGGTGAAAACCAAATCCACAATGTAATTTAGCATTTCTGCCAAAGATGCAAAACCCAAAAGGCAAATAAAAAGAACCTCCAAACCTATTGCTTCAAAAAAAATCTCCTGATTTTTTTTTCCAACCAATCTCATGGTTTTTCAAGGGTCTGACCCATGATCTTTGAAGGCTTGCAGGTAACAATACTGTTACCACACATACATGGCGAGCCAATGTGACCGTGCAGGGACCTTTTCAGTGTTTTAAATGCAGTCACTGCTGCTTAATCATGATGCAGAGAATCGGGAAAGGTGATTCCATGGGACAAACCTCAGATAACTGGTATTTCCCCTCTTCAGCTAAATGAATGCCTTGTTGACTTAATGGGGCATGCAGGCAATTGCTCACGTTACTTTGTTGGGACAATTTTCAGGCTAATCCCCTTATCAATTGCAATTAGAGACATTTATATGGCAATTAAAGGTCAGGCAAATGCTGCAGCAGAGCGAACTGTCTTCGGAGATGGGTGGTTATAGCATTAGTTATATTTGGTTTATACAGGGAGGCTCTGTAAGTGGGGTGAATGTGAATCGTATCAGCGTGCCCTGTCTCAGTGTTCTGAAATCACACAGTAATCAACAACCGCATTGGAAGCTGATGTCAATTTACTGCGCAGGGCTGAAGGCAGAGGGTCTCAAATGCTTTCTATATAGTAAATGAGAATCTGGAAAGGATGGTCTCGGGGATATGATACCTGTTTACCCCTCAGGCTAGCTAGACTCAATTCCTAGCTCTGTCCCAGACTTTTCACCTTTCATCATGTAATTTTTTTTTGCACTTCATTCCCCCATCTGTAAGTGTTTTAGGACAGAGACCAACTTTAGGATCCCACGTTTGGGATAGTTACTGTAGAATAGTTTAAGATTTGAGATACACAATGAAAGTGACAGACAAGATGAGACTAGATGGATGGGTGGGTAGGTATGGGAACTGATAGGTAACTAGGTAGACAAATGTGCATGGAGCTAGATAGATGGCGGGGGGATAGCTAGAGGGGCATGTATGGGAAGAGAGGTACAAGCGGGTAGTCTGAATGAGCTCTCTCTTGTCATCTATTGACAAACTGGGGGAAAAGACCTCAGGATCAGACTGTATCTGCATAGACACATATGCTTTGCCTAGGTGATCAGTGGGCAGAGCTGCTTTGCCAAAGTGACCCATCTGGGGTTAAAAGTCACTGAAGTGTCGGGTAAGGAAAGGATACTCTCCTTATTGGCCAACTAAAGGGCAGCAGAACTGTACTTAATATGTCTTAAATAAAGGGCTCACCTTCCCGTGAACCTCATTTGCTCTGCAGGGGGTAGAGATGGGAAAGAATGATGTTGTGTCTGGTTGTTTAAAGGGTCCCTGGAGCTATTTGTCTAAAGATGGAGCTGACTAGATTCAGCTGAAATTCTGCGATCACTAGAGCTGAAATCCCTGATCGGCTGGTCCAGGGGGCTGAGCCATAGCCCCGGTGATGTGGACGCTGCGGCAGTGAAAACAAAGCAGAGGCTGTAGCAGCAGTGAGGTTCCTCCCTGCCCAGTGAAATCAGGAAGAGCGGACATCGCTGAGGACAGGGCTAGGCGGACGAACCTCAGGACCCAGCCGCGACGGTAGCATCAGAGACAACAACAGTGCTCCACCACCCACGCCCCAGAGGCACTCCTTGGACAACAAGCTGGGAGTGGGATGCATCGGAGGGAAAAGGGGAGTGAAGTGTTACAAGGACGCTTGGCCATTGGCTGTCACAAGGTGGGAAACTGAGGCAAAGGACACTGCCCAAAGTACTGTGGGGGCAGGTGTTTTACTTATTGTCTGCATACTGAGTCATTGTTTGCAACGTTTTCCCAAATTAAGGCCGTGTTCCCTCTCTTAATAAGTTTTCTTTTGTTCGACACAAACTCAGTGCTTGTCAGTGGGGCAGCACTGTCTCTTCGGGTGTGTCTACACAACAACAAAAAAACCCACAACGGCAAGTCTGAGAGCCCGGGTCAACGGGCTTGGGATGGCGGGGCTCGCTCGGTGGGCTGAAAACAGCAGTGTAGACTTTCCCACTCAGGCTGGAGCCCAGGCTTTGGGACCACCCCCCACAACCTTGCAGGGTCCTAGAGCGCCGGCTGTTGCCTGAGTCCAGATGTCTACACAGCACTGCAGCCCAAGCCTGGCTAGCCACAGGTGTCTAGTTGCTGTGCAGACATACCTGCAGACGAGCCTGAGTCAGCTGACCCTGGGTCTCTGAGATACCCTCAGAGGCGCCCAGAGGAGGTGTTCAGTTTTCTGGGTGGAGGCATGAGCTAGTTCTGGTTTGCAATATTACGAGAACCGCCTCGATGTTTAAACCCAGCCCTGGTTGCTGCAGCCAGCCCCTGGCAGAAGGGTTACTCAGAGATGGGTGTGCATGGGGATGGATTGACAGATCTGAAAGTCTCTGGTTTCCGAAGTTTTCTGGTGATTTCTCCGGCCCTACTTCGCATCATCAAACAGAGCCCCTGCTACGGAGTGTCTTTAAGACCACAGCCCTCCCCCGGACATGAATAGAGAGGTGGAACCAGCCACAGGGTTTCTGTAAGCTGCCTCCAGGACTTCCTGCCAGACACACACCTGCACACATACTGGTTTTCGGAAATACGTACTTAGCTGTGACTTTATTCCTCCTTGCTGGCGTTCCGCTTTGCCAGTGCTCTGCAGCGGGGGAACCCGTGCCAGGCTCACTCTGCTCTCTCTCTAATCAACGGCCTGGGCCTGACCCCGAGCTGATAACCCGGCAGACTCCTCGCTCCTGGCCGCCCCATTCCTAGTGATAAATGCCTTGCAATATCCTGAGCTGTCACAGCTGCCCACTGAAATGTGGAGAAAAGGACTCCGGGGGCCGCTTCCCTTGATCTGTGGGGGCAGGATGTTCGCTAACGCGCTGTGATCATTATTCAGCAGCTTGGTCCCTGGCGTCTGCCTCTGCTCCCTCTTGCTCCCCGTACAGAGCAGAATTAAGCGATTTGTCCCGGAAGTCGGACCGCTCATGCCTTTCCCCGGGCGGGGCGTTGAATCCCTCCACTCGGCGCACTCACTGGGACCAGGACTGACCTCAGCACGAGGTCGGTGCTGGGGAAAGGTGCTGGATCAGCCACGCTGGAGACAAAAGGCCTGGAGCCCGATCTAAAATGGCATCTCTCTCCACTGACTATGCTAGCTGAGGATCCAGTGGAGCGACAGCCCGTTTACACTAGCTCAGGATCTGGCCTATGGACTCCAGTGGCTGATTTGCACCAGCTGGCCCTGTCTTTATCCATTCTGACCCCTCTGCTGACACGGCCAATGAAAGGGGGAGGCAAAGCCCAAACGGAGAGTCGATTTTTGGGATGTCAGCACCTGTCCTCTTAGGAACTGGACTGACCCTCCCACATGGCTCATTTCTCATAGGCCTCCAAGCAGCCAGCCGATGGTTGTGACCAACCAGGGCTGAGATCCAAAAAGGACCTACCCTGAGTGCTCTGCATTGTATCACCTCGACCCCAGGCAGCCAATGGGCTCCGTCAGCCCTTAGGATGCTGAAGATTCACAAGAGATGACAGATTGTGGGGGAGGTGCCCATGGACGGGATGGAAGCCCCCTTCCCCTAGACTGGACAGAACACTAGACAATGGCCTGTAAGGGACAATCCCGCCTCGGGCTGGGAATTAGGCCAGGAATTAGAATTCAATGGGATTTGATGAACTTGAATGGAGATGGAGAACGGACGGGGGCACTAGAGATGCAAAGAGAGGTCGATCTTTCCGTCCCTAATTTCTGTGATTCCCTGCTAACGCATTCCTGGCCACCTGAGGGCTCTGGCAGATAACTAAGGGCTGGCGCCTGCAACCCATACCCCCACGTCAACCTGTGAAAGGGTGGCGACCCCACCCAAGGCCTGAGCAGGCTAAAAAGGGCCAATCAACCTTCATAGTTGCACCTGATGGGAGGCTCCCCCTCCGCCCCCCCTGGCTTTAGTAATTTTACTAATTGTTGATGAGCCCAGCTAGGGGACGAGATCATAGAATCATAGAATCATAGAATATCAGGGTTGGAAGGGACCTCAGGAGGTCATCTAGTCCTCCAACCCCCTGCTCAAAGCAGGACCGATCCCCAATTAAATCATCCCAGCCAGGGCTTTGTCAAGCCGGGCCTTAAAAACCTCTAAGGATGGAGATTCCACCACCTCCCTAGGTAACCCATTCCAGTGCTTCACCACCCTCCTAGTGAAAAAGGTTTTCCTAATATCCAACCTAGACCTCCCCCACTGCAACTTGAGACCATTACTCCTCGTTCTGTCATCTGCTACCACTGAGAACAGTCTAGATCCATCCTCTTTGGAACCCCCTTTCAGGTAGTTGAAAGCAGCTATCAAATCCCCCCTCATTCTTCTCTTCCGCAGACTAAACAATCCCAGTTCCCTCAGCTTCTCCCATAAGTCATGTGTTCCAGTCCCCTAATAATTTTTGTTGCCCTCCGCTGGACTCTTTCCAATTTTTCCACATCCTTCTTGTAGTGTGGGGCCCAAAACTGGACACCGTACTCCAGATGAGACCTCACCAATGCTGAATAGAGGGGAACGATCACGTCCCTCCATCTGCTGGCAATGCCCCTGCTTATACAGACCAAAATGCCATTGGCCTTCTTGGCACCAAGGGCACACTGTTGACTCATATCCAGCTTCTCATCCACTGTAACCCCTAGGTCCTTTTCTGCAGAACTGCTGCCGAGCCATTCGGTCCCTAGTCTGTAGCGGTGCATGGGATTCTTCCGTCCTAAGTGCAGGACTCTGCTCTTGTCCTTGTTGAACCTCATCAGATTTCTTTTGGCCCAATCCTCTAATTTGTCTAGGGCCCTCTGTATCCTATCCCCACCCTCCAGTGTATCTACCTCTCCTCCCAGTTTAGTGTCATCTGCAAACTTGCTGAGGGTGCAATCCACATCATGCTCCAGATCATTAATGAAGATCTTGAACAAAACCGGCCCCAGGACCGACCCTTGGGGCACTCCACTTGCTACCGGCTGCCAACTAGACATGGAGCCATTGATCACTACCCATTGAGCCCGACAATCTAGCCAGCTTTTTATCCACCTTATAGTCCATTTATCCAGCCCATACTTCTTTAACTTGCTGGCAAGAATACTGTGGGAGACAGTGTCTGAAGCTTTGCTAAAGTCAAGGAACAACATGTCCACTGCTTTCCCCTCATCCACAGAGCCAGTTATCTCATCACAGAAGGCAATTAGATTAGTCAGGCCTGACTTGCCCTTGGTGAATCCATGCTGACTGTTCCTGATCACTTTCCTCTCCTCTAAGTGCTTCAGAACTGATTCCTTGTGGACCTGCTCCATGATTTTTCCAGGGACTGAGGTGAGGCTGACTGGCCTGTAGTTCCCAGGATCCTCCTTCTTCCCTTTTTTAAAGATGGGCACTACATTAGCCTTTTTCCAGTCGTCCAGGACCTCCGCCGATTGCCATGAGTTTTCAAAGATAATGGCCAATGGCTCCGCAATCACATCCGCCAACTCCTTTAGCACTCTCGGATGCAGCGCATCCGGCCCCATGGACTTGTGCACGTCCAGCTTTTTTAAATAGTCCCGAACCACTTCTTTCTCCACAGAGAGCTGGTCACCTTCTCCCCATGCTGTGCTGTCCAGTGCAGTAGTCTGGGAGCTGACCTTGTTCGTGAAGACAGAGGCAAAAAAAGCATTGAGTACATTAGCTTTTTCCACATCCTCGGTCGTTAGGTTGCCTCCCTCATTCACTTTCCTTGACTTTCTTCTTGTTGCTAACATACCTGAAGAAACCCTTCTTGTTACTCTTAACATCTCTTGCTAGCTGCAACTCCAGGTGTGATGTGGCCTTCCTGATTTCACTCCTGCATGCCCGAGCAATATTTTTATACTCTTCCCTGGTCATTTGTCCAATCTTCCACTTATTGTAAGTTTCTTTTTTGTGTTTAAGATCAGCAAGGATTTCACTGTGAAGCCAAGCTGGTCATCTGCCATATTTACTATTCTTTCTACATATCAGGATGTTTTGTTCCTGTAACCTCAATAAGGATTCTTTAAAATACAGCCAGCTCTCCTGGACTCCTTTCCCTGTCATGTTATTCTCCCAGGGGATCCTGCCCATCAGTTACCTGAGGGAGACAAAGTCTGCTTTTCTGAAGTTCAGGGTCCGTATTCTGCTGCTCTCCTTTCTTCCCTGTGTCAGGATCCTGAACTCGACCATCTCATGGTCACTGCCTCCCAGGTTCCCATCCACTTTTGCTTCCCCTACTAATTCTTCCCGGTTTGTGAGCAGCAGGTCAAGAAGAGCTCTGCCCCAGTTGGTTCCTCCGGCACTTGCACCAGGAAATTGTCCCCTACACTTTCCAAAAACTTCCTGGATTGTCTGTGCACCGCTGTATTGCTCTCCCAGCAGATATCAGGGTGATTGAAGTCCCCCATGAGAACCGGGACCTGTGATCTAGTAACTTCCGTTAGTTGCTGGAAGAAAGCCTCGTCCACCTCATCCCCCTGGTCTGGTGGTCTATAGCAGACTCCCACCACTACATCACTCTTGTTGCTCACACTTCTAAACTTAATCCAGAGACTCTCAGGTTTTTCTGCAGTTTCATACCAGAGCTCTGAGCAGTCATACTGCTCCCTTACATACAATGCAACTCCCCCACCTTTTCTGCCCTGCCTGTCCTTCCTGAACAGTTTATATCCATCCATGACAGTACTCCAGTCATGTGAGTTATCCCACCAAGTCTCTGTTATTCCAATCACATCATAATTCCTTGACTGTGCCAGGACTTCCAGTTCTCCCTGCTTGTTTCCCAGGCTTCTTGCATTGGTGTATAGGCACTTAAGATAACTCGCTGACCATCCTGCTTGCTCAGTATGAGGCAGGAGCCCTCCCCTCTTGTGCTCTCTGGCTTGTGCTTCCTCCCGATATCCCACTTCCCCACTTACCTCAGGGCTTTGGTCTCCTTTCCCCAGTGAACTTAGTTTAAAGCCCTCCTCACTAGGTTACCCAGCCTGCTTGCGAAGATGCTCTTCCCTCTCTTCATTAGGTGGAACGCGTCTCTGCCTAGCAAACACCATCCCATGGTCAAAGAATCCAAAGCCTTCTCTCCGACACCACCTGCGTAGCCATTCTTTGACTTCTGCTATTCGATGGTCTCTACTCAGGCCTTTTGCTTCCACAGGGAGGATGGATGAGAACACCACTTGCACCTCAAACTCCTTTATCCTTCCCAGAGCCACGTAGTCTGCAGTGATCCGCTCAAGGTCATTCTTGGCAGTATCATTGGTGCCCATGTGGAGAAGCAGGAAGGGGTAGCGATCGGAGGGCTTGATGTGTCTCGGCAGTCTCTCCGTCACATCGCGAATCTTAACTCCTGGCAAGCAGCAGACTTCTCGGTTTTCCCAGTCGGGCCGGCAGATAGATGACTCAGTCACCCTGAGGAGGGAGTCCCCGACCACCACCACCTGCCTCCTCCTCTTGGGAGCGGTGGTCGTGGAAACCCCATCCCTAGGACAGTGCATCTCATGCCTTCCAATCGGCGGAGTCTCCTTCTGTCCCCTTTCTTCTTCTGGAGGTCACATGCTGTCAAATTTCTTCACCATCCTTCTGTTCCCCCTGCGCAGCCTGCTCTGAATCTTCAGAACGTTTTGCCCGTAGAAGCATATCCTGATGTCTGTCCAGGAAATCTTCAGTTTCTCTTATGCAACGCAAGGTTGATACTTGTTTCTCCAGACCTTGAACCTTCTCTTCCAATATGGAGACCAGCTTGCACTTTGTACAGACAAAGTCACTTCTGTCCTGTGGAAGAAAGACAAACATGGCACATCTAGCGCAAGTCACAACAGCTGAACGCTCCCCATCCATATTACCTTCCTTCTACGAGCTTCCTCAGGTGTTGTAGTAACTACTCAGAGAAGCCGGCAAGATGGAAGCCTCAGTGGGCTCTCCCCAGGCGAACTCCCTCTGTTAGACGCTCTGATGTTTGCCGCTCAGCTGGTTTGCAGCTGACTGGCTTTTTATAACAGTCAGGTCCACTCAAGGCTCACCTGCAACAAAGCACTCACAACTCACACTTTTCATACAAGATGGGAAAGGAAGATAAAGGGAGGAAGTTGGCAGCAGCGGGGGGCTGCAGGGAGGGACCCTGCAGTCACTTTGGAGTGGAGGAAACCCAGGGGGAGAACAAACAAACCCTGATATCCCAGGGGAGAACTTATGTGCTGAAAGACTTGGGGTCAGGGGACTGGGGGCTCCAGACATCAAGGAGCCTTTTCCCGGCACAGCAGGAAGCTGGCACTCGGGGGCGAGGATGGTGGAACCGAAGAGAACGTGAGCAGCCGGTTGGCTCTCCGCATGGTTTGTTCAGAGAGAGGAGGACAAAAGGTCTGAGAGGCAGGGGGAGCTTGTTGAGAGAGACAATCAGAGACGAGAGCAAGCGAGCTGGCTCCTCCCACTGCTCATCCAAACCCTGGCGCTTTTCAAGAGGGACCCAGGACCTGACCCAACCTGGTCTGATCTTTGGGCTCCAAAGCAAGTCCTCATTAGAGACGCTGGGTCCTTGATGCGCTCTGGCTGGTCTCTTTGTCTAGGGAGCCCTCTCGGCTCTTGGACACTGAGCTTGCGCTCTGGCCATTAGGGTCTATTAGTAGGCGTTGTGTGGTGGCATCCCAGAGCCCAGCTGTGGGCTGGAAGGCCATTGTGCTGCGGGCTGTAGAAACAAAACAGCGTTTGTCCTCCAGGTAATTACGGAGCCAAACTCCAATCTGCACCCAGAGCATGCTCTGGTCCATCTCTCCGGCTCTTCCCAGCCTCATCAGCAGCTGATCCAGGGCTGTGACACACTTATCCTAAGCTTTAGAGGTAGAGCAGGCCTAGGATTCAGTTCACTTCTCTTCCCCAGACTCCCTGGGTGACCTTGGTCAAGTCACCGTCTCTCTGGGCCTCGCTTCTCCATTTGCAACACCTGGCCCAATGTGGCCATGACCCCAGCTGGCACCTCTAAAATCTATCAGAAGACAAATACTAGCTTAGAATATCAAGTGCTGACACTGCCCGGTAGCTGTCCTGTCTTCCCTTGCAGTGGGACGGACTCACTAGCCACCGCTGACAGCTGTCCTCATAACAGGGGAAGGAGCTGTCTTTTTTAAATTTTTTTTCTTCAATCTATAGCAGCTTGGAAGCAGAAAGAAGAGAGGAGATTGTGGGCAGTTGGCAGGAAGGCATGCTTATCTTAATGCAGTACTGCAAGACGCTGGCAAAGCTCTGGGTAGGGAGCCCGGTGCTGGAGTAGCAGAGAGAACTGCGGGTCAGGATTGAGGGGCATCGGCAGCGCTGGGAGGCCAGCACTGGACTAGCAGGGGGAGCTGGGGTCAGGATCGAGGGGCATCGGCAGAGCTGGGAGCCCAGCACTGGACTAGCAGGGGGAGCTGGGGTCAGGATTGAGGGGCATTGGCAGAGCTGGGAGCCCAGCACTGGACTAGCAGGGGGAGCTGCGGGTCAGGATCGAGGGGCATCGGCAGAGCTGGGAGCCCAGCACTGGACTAGCAGGGGGAGCTGGGGTCAGGATCGAGGGGCATCGGCAGAGCTGGGAGCCCAGCACTGGACTAGCAGGGGGAGCTGGGGTCAGGATTGAGGGGTAGCAGCAGAGCTGCGGGAAGGGCTGAGACTTGAGTGCGGGGGGAGTGATGGATAAGGACTGAGGTGTGTACTATGGGCATGTTCAGGGAGGATGTCAGTAGCACAGCCAGCCGGGGCTTTGATCCTGATCTCACTCCCGTCGCTTCTACCCTGAAGCAGCTCCATTGACAGCAGTGCCTCCTGCTTTATGCCTTACGGGAATGAGATCCGAACTGGGCCCTGCGTGTCCCGCCTTGCCACGTCATTTCCCCGTCTTCCGATGTGGAGGGTGGGTCCGCCCCCCATTCCCCTCCCCCGTGTGCTCCTCTGCCCGCTGCACGTGCGTCTTGGACAGAGTCCAAGGACAGATTGAGACAAATTGAATTTTGCTCTCTCCTAATTGTATCCGTTTATTCTGCTGTGCTCGTGTCATTATTTCTGCCTGGCTAGTGGGGTCTGTTGCTCCCACGTGCTGCAGGAGGCAGCCGCTGTTCCGCGCTCCCGGGAGGACACCGCAGCGCATGTTGGAGGAGTGACTTCACCCCCCCGACTCTCTGCCAGGACGGGGCACGGAGAAGTGCGATCCGATGCTCTCTCCTTATGGAGGGCTGCCCCAAAGCCGCTCTGCAGGATGGAGGCCCCTGTGATGCCCCGATGCCACGCTGTGCCAGGGGCAGCTGAGAAGGTGGGGTTCTCCCCACACAATGAGTAGCTGTGACAAGACAGCGAACGAGCAGCTTGCAGAGCTGAAAGCATGAGCAGCTGTGGCTTGATCCCAGAGCCAAGGCTCCTAAGCTGGGGTAGTAACAGAGTCCTATCCACAGGGGATCAGCACGCTCCGCAGTGAGCTACGCAGCCGGGGATGTTCAGACTACACCACTTCTCTTTTCGCTTCACCAGCTCTTTTAGGAAACCAGCAGAATAAGAAAAGGCCAAAGTCCCCAGCGAGGAGAGCACAGCATGGGTGTGTGTCCCCATCCCGGAGCAGACTGCACCCCACTGGACCCAGCATGGCAGCCTCTTGCGGCACATGCCCAGCAATGGAAAGGTGCACAGTCCGCAAACCGCAAACTCCAGCACCGCGACCTGCCGTGCAGCACACACGTGTGACCGAGGCCCCGCACCTTGTGTCGATTCTCCACTGCCCCTCTGGGCCTGGCAGGATGGTGCATTGATGGTGCACAGCACCGCCATTCTGGGTGAGGGGCATTTGACACACATGGTATGCAGCAGGGCAGTGGGGGAATCGGGCCCCCGGTTCAGCCGTGCTCTTGGGGTTGTCACTTGCACAATTTGCACAGGCCAGGTTTAGGAGGAGTTTGGGCTGGAGCGACGGTCCTGGGGTATGATTCTCCTCTCACTACAACTAACACAGAGCAGGAGAAACGGCCCTGAAGCCAATGGAGAGAGCCGAATCGGGCCCCTCAGAGGCTAACGTTATCTGGATCGGGTCCTTTGGAGACTAAAGCCTTTCATCTATCCCCAGAGTGGGCAGTGGCAGGGCAAGTGCCCCCCCCCAGCACGTTGGTCCACCTGCACCCAGATCTAGGGCTGAGAGCTCATTTCTGTCTCTAAGGCCCAGGCTGCTTTTGACCTCTCTGCTGACGCTGCCCTGTGTGTGTTTGCAGGGGGCATCTGTGATCTAGGCACATGCCAGCAGGGGGCAGGCTGAGCCCCACAGATCGCTCAGCAGGAGCCAGGTGGGAGTGAGTCCCAGGTTATGGTGACTTGGGCTAGTACTGAACTGGTAAGATAGTGGTCAAAGGGAACCCCCGCCCCACAAAGGTGATCCTGCCTGTAATCCTTTGGCTGCGGGAAATTATACATCAGGGCCCAGGTCCTCCACCCTGGTAAGAGGGCTCTGTGCCATCGTGGCAGGGCAAAGAGGGCTTGAAGTTGGCTTAACCAGGCAGGTGGGGTGCTCCCGGACAGTCACCCCGGCATAGGGGGCAGGGCTGGGCATAGGGGGCAGAGCTGGAATGCCCTCTTCCTCTGGTGATCTCCAGCTGCTGCAACCACCCCTTAGGGCCAGGGGCACCTGGGTGCAATTTAGAGCACTCTTGGGGCTGCTCTAAACTACATAGAGGATTGGGCCAGTGCAGAGCACCAGTTGAATGCCCCCAAGCACCAGGCCTATGCAGCAATGAATGGCTCCTTCGCATCCCCCTCCTCAGCTGTGCTGAGAACTATCTGGGTGCAGCTGGGAGTCGAGGTCAACGTACTTTGACTGGAGCTTTTCTTTCCCTTTGCACCCTCTGTTGCTGGGGCACTTACGCATTGGCAGCAGATTTAGAAGCTCAGGGTCAGCACATGCCCGCTGTTGAGTCCCAGGTTAGTGGGAGACCTGTAAGCCAAAGCACTGAGATTCCACAGGCTGGGATGTGACCCTGGGAGCGCGGGCTTTCACCCAGCACTCATGGCCCACCCAAAGCCTGCTCCCCAGCAGCCTGGTCTGGACTCAGTATAAAAGCAGAGTGGATTCTCCCAGGCAGCCACTTCTGGGGTGGATCCAAAGCCCTGATGGGGAATAATGGTCCATCTGTGACCTCCCGGCCTGTTTCCAAGGAAGAACTTATAGCCAGGCCTTGTCTACAAACTGGGTGATGGAGGCACTTAGACAATGGAGAAGCTCTGGGGGTGGGTGATGTTTGCGGGGAGGGGGAGGGCTGGTGATTGGTGGGAATGGAGAAGGATGGAGCCTCACATCTTCATTTGCATAAGGCCCCACACTCCCTACAGTCAAATCCTGCAACCGTTGAAGTCACTGGGAGAATTGCCTTTGACCTCAGTGAAACCAAGACTGGCCCCTGGATCAGCTGCAGACGAGGCTGGGAAGAGCTGGAGAGATGGACCGGAGCATGCTCTGGGTGCAGATTGGAGTTTGGCTCCGTAATTACCTGGAGGACAAACGCTGTTTTGTTTCTACAGCCCGCAGCACAATGGCCTTCCAGCCCACAGCTGGGCTCTGGGATGCCACCACACAACGCCTACTAATAGACCCTAATGGCCAGAGAGCAAGGTCAGTGTCCAAGAGCCAAGATGGCTCCCTAGACAAAGAGACCGGCCAGAGCGCATCAAGGATGCAGAGTCTCTAATGAGGACTTGCTTTGGAGCCCAAAGATCAGACCAGGTTGGGTCAGGTCCTGGGTCCCTTTTGAAAAGCGCCAGGCTTTGGATGAGCAGTGGGAGGAGCCAGCTCGCTTGCTCTCGTCTCTGATTGTCTCTCTCAACAAGCTCTCCCTGCCTCTCAGACCTTTTGTCCTCCTCTCTCTGAGCAAACCATGCGGAGAGCCAACCGGCTGCTCACGTTCTCTTCGGTTCCACCATCCTCGCCCCCGAGTGCCAGCTTCCTGCTGTGCCAGGAAAAGGCTCCTTGATGTCTGGAGCCCCCAGTCCCCTGACCCCAAGTCTTTCAGCACATAAGTTCTCCTGGAGTAGGTTTGCAGCAGCTAGACGGCCTCCAGTCTCAAGCCTGGTTGTTCAGAGGTGCTAGGGAACTGCAGCTCCCACTGACTTCAGCCGGAGTTCTGGTTACTGAGCCTGCCTGGAAATTGGGCCCTGTGTTGGTACAGCTCCTGTGGGCAAGCTCCCAGGGGAATAAGAGCCCGGATTATTAAATGCATCTTCCATCCTGTTACCCCAGCATCCCCAGCCGCACCGTGGATCATAGACAGTCCCACCCTATTAGCACTAGAAATGGAGACGTCCCCCCCTCAGTGCAGGGAGCGGATAAATGCATGGCTGTGCACTGTACCCCTGAACCACCTCAAGGGGAGGGGCAAAGGGTTTGCCTAGCAATTATGCCTTAAAGGCCGGGACCCAGTCCTGGCGGTTGAAGTCAGCAAGCCGCTCAGGAGCGAGGCCTTTATCTAGAGGGTCTCTCCGACAGACAGGGGATCTTCGGAAGTGTGTTCTGAAGCAGCAGCATCACCGTCCGAAGATGCTGCCCAGCCAGAGTCCGGATGCTCCAGAACGGGCTTGGAACGTGGGTCCAGAATGAGCCTGGAAAAGTCTCATTGTTTAAAAAAGAGACCAAGTAGCCCATTGGCTTCAATGGGAGTTGTGGGTGAGGGTGACCTTAAGAATGAGGCACAGGACTTGGACTCAGGAGAGCTGGGTTCAATTCCTGCCTTTGCCACAGCCTCCCTGTGTGACCTTGGGCAAGTCACTTAGTCTCTCTGGGTCTCTGTTCCCATCTGCCCGATGGGACTCGTGCTGTGAGACTGGCATCGTCACTGTAGAGGAGGTGCTGTATCGGGACAGAGCAAGGAGGAGGTTGCTTCCCCTCTTCCTTGAGGGTATCTAGAAGGCACAAGTCCTCCCAGACGCTGCCGCTGAAGAACACCCAGGTTCCCGGTGGCAAAGCCACCTCCGTGGCTGATCAGGGCCCTGCAAAAGGAGCTCTTGCCACTAGGTGTGCACGCTCACTGCATGCAAACGTTAATAGTCTCACTGCCACTAACCCAGCGCAGGGAATGGGGCCTATCTGCTGAAACGCCCAGGCCAGTGAGCGCATGCCAGTCCTGCTCTCTGCACTGGCTCCCCACTGAGTACAGAGCGCAAAACAAAAGTTTCAAGCCCCCATCTGGAAAGCCCTGGAGGGACAAGCCCCTGACCAGAAGGACCACTTTGCCTGGGGGTGACCTCCCTTGATGGCCATGATCTGCCTGGAGTGAGGGAACAGACCAGGTGTAGCACGAGGCTCGGGCGGGCAGGAGACTGAACGTTCTTGGAGGTTGATCCCCCCAAAACTTGGGACTCACTCCTGGAAGAACCTTATTCGCAGAGCCTGCTTCTCCAGCCAGCCGGCTCACAACCCCCTTTCCCACACCCCTCCCACTGCAACCAACCTTGCCGCTGAAGTGGGGCTGGAGAAGGAGAAACAGAGGACATTGAATGGCCAGTGGGATACAGTTGCCAGGCATTCAGATACCGCAGTGATGAATGTGGCATAATAGCAGACATAGGAGGAACGGGGGCTGAGGGGAGGAGAGATGAATAGCTAGAACAGGGAGTGTGGGGATGGATGGATGGATGGATGGATGGATGGATGGATGGATGGATGGATGGATGGATGGATCAGGGTGTTAATGGTATCATGAGCTGTTGCAGTCAAGTAACCCGGCCTTGGGAAGCTAAAATGGATGGTTCTGAACGGCAGCGCAGAAAACGCTGTGAAACCTTCACTCCTGGTTGTGTTTCCAGAAGCACAGTGAGAGGGTGGGAGCAGGTTTCCAGGGGATTAAATCGCTTCTGAGAGGCAGAGCCAAGCTTCTGCCAAAACTCCATTAGGGATTGCGTCCTGGCCGTGCTCGGCAGAGGAGTCCAATCCATCACGGCGCTCCCTGCCTGCACTAATGCGCTCGACTCATTTAGGGAAAGCATTTCAGCAGGAACTTTTATGGGGATTCAAGTTAACTTAGCCCCACCCTCTGCAGCTAATGCCATTAAACTGACAGCGGCAGAATCCTCTTCCGCTAGCCAGACAAGGTCTTCTGGGGCATGCGTGAAAAGGGATGGCGGGGGGGACGGACATGGAGGGGGACAGGGGGAGGGTATATTATCTATCTATTATACTGGCCGAGTATTTATGCTGCATTCGTGCCCTGAGCCCCTCTTTTGAGTTCAGTTAAGGGGGGCCCTTACCCAGATGTCTAAAATTTGCATAATTAGTTGAATCATGGCCCCTTCCCACAGTTGGGAGTTTGGGGGCTGGTCTCTCTGGGGCTGACTCACAAATCTCTGGGCTAGGTTCTCAGTTGGTGTTGCTCAGCACTGGAGCCAAAGAAGCTACTCGGGCTCATACCAGTGGCCCACAGAGTCTTGGTTGGGCCCCTCGACACATTGCCGTCATGCTGGGCGACTTTAACCAGCTCTTGATTAGATGGGTGAACTGAGGAAATTTCTGGGTGGGTCCTGTATATTGCTGGTTGGCTGAGTGACCTGTGGGCAAAGCTGATCTGGGAGAGGAGTCAAGGATATATTGTCAATAACCACCATGCAATAATTTAACATTAATAGACTCGCCTTTACCGCAATAACATAGCTTAGTTTCCCAATGCGCATTCATTATTCACACACTTATTTCCCACAGGATTACGTACATGCTTAGGGCACCGTTATTTGCCTTACTTTTAATATGCAGACGCCTGCATCTACTTATTGCTACATTATTGTCACCTGGTAGCGTGATTGTCTTTCATCTCTGCAGCTGATAACGCTTTGGGAGCTGAAGGGAATGAAGGACTCCAGGGCTCGCAGGATACGCCTTTATGGGGGTTGCTGGTTCCGAGCCAACCTCAGTTGGGAGCGAGTAGCAGCGGTTGCCTGCGTAAAACGAGTTTGGGGCTCTCAGTCCAATTCCCAGCTCACGAAAACAATCCCAGGAGTCAGGCGGTGTGGGCAGCCACAGCAGTGAAGCCCCTGGAGCCCGAACCTGACTCTGGATCGACCCTTCCACAACAGAAATGAAGGATAGGATGGGGAAAGTCCCCTGTCAGGGGTTAAATAGAGAACTCCAGCCCCGTAGGTTAACCATCCACCATAGAACTCCCCGCTTTCAAATAACTCTCAGGGCTAAGCCCAACATAGGGGAGACTTCTGATGTCCCATTCCTTTCTCCCAAGGTGCTCAAGGAGATTGTGAATCTGTGTCTTCTTGAGCTCTGCCTTGTCTCATTCAGTGCACAGTACGGACCTGCTCTGGACATGAATCGGGGCTCTACAGTGAGGGAGGCTTGTTGTCTCTTGGAATCCCGCCCCATAAGCAGAAGAAGTTGGAAGGTGGGGAGTGAATGGGCAGGGGATTGCAGGAAGAGAGTGGATGGTCTCATGGTTAAGGCAGATGAATCCTGCCACTGGGAACTGGTCTTGCCACAGAGCTCCTGTGTGATGCTGGGCAAGTCGCTGACACCAGCTTGATATGGTGGGGCCTGCATTCACAGAAGTGCTGAGTGCTCCCAGCTGCAGGGAAAGCCAGTGGGTGCTGTGCTTTGGTCAGGTGACATGCTGAGGACACTGCGTAATCGGGTCCTAGGCATCCCAAATTGGGCACCCGACATTCGTGGAGTCTTCTGACTTTAACCTCTCTGTGCCTCTATTCCTCATGTAGAAAATAACCCTACCTCGTCATTTCACAGGGATGTTGTGACATGCATTGATTAACATCTGCGAGGTGCTCGTTCCTCCGATGAGCATGATCGGAAGGCCCAACAGGACATTTACAACCCAGTCTTCAGAGCAGGGTTTGAATAGGGTGCGGTAAATAGGGCCGGGGGCCCCACGTGGAAGAATGAGGATAAAAGAAAATATTAAATAGCTGCTCATTAAGAGACTGCCGTCCATCCTGTGCACTGACTGGGGCAGTGTCCTGTGGAAACAGCAGTGTGTGTTCATGTCCTTAAGGACTGTATCATAATGCACGTGCACAAGGGGGCTCAATTAAGGTTACCCAGGCAACCTTAAATCTGGCATTTCCTAGCTATTCAGTGCTTGACTTTGCAACCTTAATAATGTTCTTTTAATGTAGTTGTGTGTGTGTAATATTGGAGCAGGCAGACAGGGTCTGCCAGGCCTTTCTGCTTCCTGATCTGCCCCCTGCTGCCCCCTGCTCAAAGAAAATTCACTCAAACCACCTTATCAACAAGACAGTCCTCCAGCGGCCTAGAAGGGTCAGGAGGAAATGCTGGCCAATCAAGAAGCAGCAGGCCAGTTAAGAAGGCGTGCCTGCTTCTCCTCAGGGGGCAGTGCAGGGGGAGATTGGGAGAAAGGTGGAGGTTCTCGGTGGTAGCCCAGGTCAGGGCCTTGCCCTCCAGCGCTGCAGATGGGCGTTTGCCTTGGCGTTTTGGTTGGTTGGTTTGTTTCAAGGTGCAAAAAGCTTGAGCTTGTTGTTTTTTATTGGGCTGGGTATAGATTGGTGCGAAGCTTACAGCTACAACTGGCAGTCTGAGGCACGGAGGGCTGGCAGCACCATGCTTGGCTTTGCTTGGAGGTTGCTACAGAGCAGACCCACCTGGCACAAATATGTCCAAATATCAACACACACATACACTGGTATGGGTCAGTGCCACCACCAGACCCATCCCCATACACGCAAACCAACACACTTGTAAAAAGAGTTCACTCAAAAACAGGCCTGTTTTTGAGCTAAAACTTATCATAGAATCATAGAATCATAGAATATCAGGGTTGGAAGGGACCTCAGGAGATCATCTAGTCCAACCCCCTGCTCAAAAGCAGGACCCATACCCAATTAAATCATCCCAGCCAGGGCTTTGTCAAGCCTGACCTTAAAAACTTCTAAGGAAGGAGATTCCACCATCTCCCTAGGCAACGCATTCCAGTGTTTCACCACCCTCCTAGTGAAAAAGTTTTTCCTAATATCCAACCTAAACCTCCCCAACTGCAACTTGAGACCATTACTCCTTGTCTTGTCCTCTTCCACCACTGAGAATAGTCTAGAACCATCCTTTCTGGAACCACCTCTCAGGTAGTTGAAAGCAGCTATCAAATCCCCCCTCATTCTTCTCTTCCGCAGACTAAACAATCCCAGTTCCCTCAACCTCTCCTCATAACTCGTGTGTTCCAGACCCCTAATCATTTTTGTTGCCCTTCGCTGGACTCTCTCCAATTTATCCACATCCTTCTTGTAGTGTGGGGCCCAAAACTGGACACAGTACTCCAGATGAGGCCTCACCAATGTCGAATAGAGGGGGACGATCACGTCCCTCGATCTGCTCGCTATGCCCCTACTTATACATCCCAAAATGCCATTGGCCTTCTTGGCAACAAGGGCACACTGCTGGCTCATATCCAGCTTCTCGTCCACTGTCACCCCTAGGTCCTTTTCCGCAGAACTGCTGCCTAGCCATTCGGTCCCTAGTCTGTAGCTGTGCATTGGGTTCATCCGTCCTAAGTGCAGGACCCTGCACTTATCCTTATTGAACCTCATCAGATTTCTTTTGGCCCAATCCTCCAATTTGTCTAGGTCCCTCTGTATCCTATCCCTGCCCTCCAGCGTATCTACCACTCCTCCCAGTTTAGTGTCATCCGCAAATTTGCTGAGAGTGCAATCCACACCATCCTCCAGATCATTTATGAAGATATTGAACAAAACCGGCCCCAGGACCGACCCCTGGGGCACTCCACTTGACACCGGTTTCCAACTAGACATGGAGCCATTGATCACTACGCGT
Source organism: Eretmochelys imbricata (assembly GCF_965152235.1). Taxonomy (NCBI): domain Eukaryota; kingdom Metazoa; phylum Chordata; order Testudines; family Cheloniidae; genus Eretmochelys; species Eretmochelys imbricata. Next base: position 20,967,749 of record NC_135588.1, on the reverse strand, counting down.
TGAGCCCGACAATCTAGCCAACTTTCTACCCACCTTATAGTGCATTCATCCAGCCCATACTTCCTTAACTTGCTGACAAGAATACTGTGGGAGACCATGTCAAAAGCTTTGCTAAAGTCGAGATACAATACATCACTGCTTTCCCTTCATCCACAGAACCAGTAATCTCATCATAGAAGGCGATTAGATTAGTCAGGCATGACCTTCCCTTGGTGAATCCATGCTGACTGTTCCTGATCACTTTCCTCTCATGTAAGTGCTTCAGGATTGATTCTTTGAGGACCTGCTCCATGATTTTTCCAGGGACTGAAGTGAGGCTTACTGGCCTGTAGTTCCCAGGATCCTCCTTCTTCCCTTTTTTAAAGATTGGCACTACATTAGCCTTTTTCCAGTCATCCAGGACTTCCCCCGTTCGCCACGAGTTTTCAAAGATAATGGCCAATGGCTCTGCAATCACAGCCGCCAGTTCCTTTAGCACTCTCGGATGCAACTCATCCGGCCCCATGGACTTGTGCACGTCCAGTTTTTCTAAATAGTCCCTAACCACCTCTTTCTCCTCAGAGGGTTGGCCATCTATTCCCCAAACTTCATGTTTTTGAAATCTCAGCAAGGTGGGGAGAAAGATTATATAATTTCTTTTGCAGTGAAGTGTATGAGGGTTCACAGATGCCATGTTTGCCAGAAGCTGGGAATGGATCACTTGATGATGCCCTGTTCTGTTCATTCCCTCTGGGGGACCTGGCATTGGCCACTGTCAGAAGACAGGACACTTGGCTAGATGGGCCATTGGTCTGACCGTGTATGGCCGTTCTTATGTTCTTATGTTTGGATGCAAAATTCTGTTTCACACAATGTAACCCCAAACCCTAAATTCACGAGCTGTGAACTGGCCTGGAACAAAACTATGGATACATATTTTTTTCTGGGGGTTTGGGTCATTTTCCTACACAACTTAGGGCCAGATCCTAAATGAATGTGACTCCATTGTGCAGCTATTCCCCTATTTACCAGCTGACGTTCTGGCTCGTAGTGGTGACCGTGAAGGAGATAACAGCAAGTCAGGCAGAGCAAAGATCTAAAATATGTGGGATGAAAAAATGCCTCCTGAAAGTTGCACCCACAGCCCATTCCACATGGGCAGAGAAATCCAGTTCAGGATCGTCTCATCCCAGAAGCTAGAACCAAAGTCCATTCCTACGGGCCCAGAACTCCCAGCCCAGTTTCTTCTCACCCAAGGGGCTAGGCTCAGAGTCCGTTCCAAAGGCATTAGAGCAGCAAGAGTCCGTCCCACATATTCCCACCCTCAGGAGTGGAACCGAGAGTCCATTCCAGGAGGGCCGAGAAATCCAGGCCAGGTCTCCGGCTCCATGGCGCCGCCTCCGCAGTCCCGTTGCAGGGGGGCTCAGCAATCCAGCTCGCTCCCCTGCCAGGCAGCGGTATGGTAATGATTTAAAGAGCTCCTGGCCCCGGGGCAGCCAGCCGCTCAGCCACGCAACAGAAACCCCCAAATTAGATAAAGCTGCCTGCGACGAGCAGCATTAATCAACGCCGTGGGTCCTGCTGCCAGGAACGTTAGCAGGAGAGGAGCACTAACGGAATTGGCTAAACCAAACAAATGGGCCACGGCTCGTTTCCTGCAGCCCGGTCTCGGGCCAAGGGAACTGTAAAGCCCTGACGCCGGCCCTGGGGAGTCTTGCCCTGACGCCGTGGGAATTGCTAGGCTGGGGCTGCCTCCCTGCATGTGTGACGAGTGCAGATTCCTCTGCCGCCTGGTGTCTGTTCGGAGTCTCAGATCCACAGCCGCACCCTGCCTCCATAGGCCCAGCTCGGCAGGATCCGTGGGGCATGTCGCCCCGCTCATGGGACCTCAGGGGGCACGGGCATGCTCAGTGAGGGGCAAGGGGCACAGGCATCCGAGGGGCAACTGCAGCATCAGAGCATTCCAGAGGCTGGGGGAAATCCCACAGCCTCCCAGCTGGGATCCCCAGCTACCTGGTGAATCTGGGTGCTGGGCTCAGGATCAGGTTTCGGGGCGATGGATCCTCTCACCCAGCTGAGCTCTCCCCGCCCCGTCCCGCTGCCAGGTACCGAGCACAAGCATTTCCTCGGGGTGCTGGTTGGAAGGTGACCCAGGCACATTTGGGACCAGGTTCTAGAGCCCCGGCAACTTAGACAAAGCAGAGCGACCCCAAATTGGTCCCGATGCGGACGTCGCAAGCTGGAAGGTTGGGGGCCTGGCGGATCAGAATTGTGACGGGTTGGACCCCCCCCCGTTCCAGGTTGCCACCTGACGTACTGGGGTTTAACTGAGACTCTCCTGCTTCACCAGCCTGGATTCCCCCTCCCTGTTTTGCTGAATTAGGCTCTCCGGCCTCTTGCAGCGCACACACACAGGTAGGGCCGCACCCCGCTGCAGACACAGACTGAAGTCAGCTCTGTGTGAGAGGATTCACCTAGCTCTCACGTGCACACCTCTTTTGGGAGATAAACCCAAAATAAGACTGTCTTGCGCTGTATAATCTGCACAGCGCAAGCTCGTACAATTCAGCCCTCTTCCTCAATGTGAAGAGAGCTATGCATGACTTCTTGGCCCCCCCCCCGGTTAGAAATGACATGAACTGGGTTTAATAATAAACAAAATAAATTTTATTTACTATAAAAGGCAGATTTTAATTGGTTAAAGGGACAGCAAACAGAACAAGGCAGATTACTAAGCAATTAAAGCAAAACATGCAAACTAAGCTTGATTCATGAAAGAAACTGGCTACAAATAGTAATTTCTCACCCTAAATATTGCCAAAGGCAGATTACAGAGAGTCTTGAAAGCCAACAGCACTGGCCTGCAGCTTGAAACTTCAGATATTTCCACTCACAGACTGGATGCCCTTCTAGGGTGACCAGATGTCCTGATTTTATAGGGCCAGTCCCAATTTTGGGGTCTTTTTCTTATATAGGCTCCTATTACCTCCCACCCCCGTCCCGATTTTTCACACTTGCTGTCTAGTCACCCTACGCCCTTCCTGCCTGGGATCAACTTTTCTCCCCCCAGTTCTTGCTTCCAGGTGTTTTTCAGTGTCTCTTTGGGTGGGGAGGCAGAGGAGAACAACGATGATGTCACTCCCCTGCCTTATATAGATCTTGTATATGGCGGGAACCCTCTGTGGAAAAACACTGGCATTCCAGGGCGTGGGTCTAGTAGCAGCTGACTCACACCCATGTCTCTGCAGGGCTGTGGCAGCCATTACTTGCAGGCTATCTGCAGCATCCACAGGAAGACCAAGGTCTTTCACAGTTCATTACCTTTGCTGATGGGCCGTCAGCCCTGTCTGGCTTTTTCATTGTTGTATTTGAAGGGTTAGTTGTGGGTGTCGCCCAAAGCAACACCCTTGAAATACAGATACAGCGTCCATATCCCTAGCTTCAGATACAGAAATAGACAGGCATGCAAATTGGATAATCGCATTCAGTAAATCAAACCCTTTCCAATGATATCTTACATGAGCCATCTTGCATTAAGTACATCTCAGCTATGTCAGATCCGTACATAAACATATTTTCATAAAGAATATGGAGTCTAACGTCACAGGGCTAGTGACCAGAGCAGGGCGTGTTAGAGCCGTGGAGTCCGCACTGGACCCCCCTCACTGCTCGGAGCATCACAGCTTCGCCACATAGCCCCTCCTGCCCATTCTGAAATAAGCAAACAGCCCTGACATGTCCCTTCTGCAGCTGGCACCAGACGTCAGGAAACAGCCGTTCAATCCTGCTCTTCTCGTCCCCAGCGCTCCAACGTTCCTGAGACGTCACTCTTCCCCCTGCCACGTCAAATCGCTGCCAGCTGTGGCCCCAGGGCGAGCATGAAAGAGAGATGAACCCCGCCCCCACCCGCCCCCCAGCCCTCGCCCGCTCCACCATCCCTGCCCTCGGTGCTCTCCATGAGCGCTCAGCATCCCCTGCTGATTTGCCTGGTGCTGGCGCAGCTGGCTAATTATCTGGCGCTTTATGCAGTGAGACCAAACCCGATGTGGAAAAATTGGAAAGCGTCCAGCGATGGGCAACAAAAATGATGAGGGGACTGGATCACATGACTTCTGAGGAGAGGCTGAGGGAACTGGGGTTATTTAGTCTGCGGAAGAGCAGAATGAGGGGGGATTTGATAGCTGCTTTCAACTACCTGAAAGGGGGTTCCAAAGAGGATGGATCTAGACTGTTCTCAGTGGTAGCTGATGACAGAACAAGGAGTAATGGTCTCAAGTTGCAGTGGGGGAGGTTTAGGTTGGATATTAGGAAAAACTTTTTCACTAGGAGTGTGGTGAAACACTGGAATGGGTTCCCTAGGGAGGTGGTGGAATTTCCTTCCTTGGAAGTTTTTAAGGTCAGGCTTGACAAAGCCCTGGCTGGGATGATTTAGTTGGGGATTGGTCCTGCTTTGAGCAGGGGGTTGGGCTAGATGACCTCCTGAGGTCCCTTCCACCCCGATCGTCTATGATTCTATGATTCTCTACCCACCCTCGCCCTCCCTGCTCTTGGCCTCTCGGCCCATCTTGCTGCCTGTGTGGGTGCGAGGGGGCAGGGGGCTGCCTAACAGATGGACGTTATCACCGTTATTCAGCCAGAACCCCTCTGTTTGGAGTGGGGAGCTGGATCCTGTGTTTGGACTGGATTTCAGTAAGTTGGATTTCAGTAGGCCTCATCCTATGGCCTATCGGTGTCTGATGGCCACCAGCTCCCGTCCTCTCCCAATGACCATTTATGAGGGGGCTTCACAGCCAGATCCCAGGCCCAGCCTGTGTTTGGAGCCAGGCATGCTGCCTGGTTGAATTAGCTTTGGGGTGGGTGTTCTCTCGAGGGACCACCCAAACCCCATTTCCTACGCACCGAGTGGTGCCGGCTAGGTTCAGCCCAGAAGTCGGTTCCCCATGGAGATACTCAGCCTCTTTGTGTGGGGCCAGACATTAGAGGGTGACATCGAGCTCCCACCAAACCAGCCCCCTCAGCAGCACCTGAGCCACCCAGACCCACCCCTGAGCTCTTCATTCTGTGTGGCCAGGTCCACTTTCAGCCCTGACCTTCATGTTGTGTGTGTGTGGGGGGGGGGGGGGGGGGGGGCGGTTGGCTGAACTCCTTGCATCCAACCAGAAGGCCAGCATCACTTCCCACCATCATGCCAGAAGAACCACCGCAGCCCCCACCCCATGCACCCCAGTGCCTTTCCGCGCCGCTCGCCCCAGGTGTGGAGCTGCCGGGATTTGGGCAGCTCCAGGAGTGCCATTTGATGCCATTGAGCGAAGGAGCTAATTTGCACTGGTGCAACTCATTTGCATAGGTGCAACTCATTTGCATGTAGCTGTAAACTCTGGTGTACCCCGCCACAAAAAACAATGGTGAAGGTTTAGTGCTGCCGGTAAAAGGCATGAGGTTGGCTGCCCTTGGTGGAGGAGGCTCTCTGCTTTTTTACCTTCCCTGCCTGGGCTGGGGGGTGGCATGGGAGTTCAGTCCCCCTAATCCTTTGGCTGCTTTGCTGAGTCTGGGGGCTTCCATTCCTGCTCACCTGATGCCACTCCTCGCTTCTCTTCCCCAGTTGCTCCTTTGCCCTCTGTGCTTCCTGGGCATTGCCCACCAGATTTCCATGGGTGCTCTGTGATCCCTCACCGCTGATCTAACTCTCGTTCTGGGCCATTGTATGGCCTTTCGTCTCTTGGCCTCACTCCCAGCCCATGCTGTACCCCGATCCCCTATCACTAGCTTGGCTCCTGCGCTCTACCCTGATCTTCCCCGCTTCCGGCCCCACTCTTGTCCCTTTCTGCTTTGCGTTGGCGAGTTATTCTCTTGCATAATTCTTCTGTTCCCCACTTAGTCTCTGTGTTATTCTCCCCACGTCCCTCTGCCTTAGGCTGGCTCCCTCTCCTCAGTGGGTGTCATAAATAAGGCATAAGGCATGCTAAAATGGAGAGAAAACATTTAACCCTGTATTCCAGTTTGCTGCAGAGTTGAGATGGATCTGTCTGCTTAGAATTCTGCCTCCTGCATCCGCCGGCCCTGCCCACCAGAGAGGGGCCCCGCCACTCCCTGCATCTTTCTTCAGTGCTCCTTTAGAAAGGGGGATGCAGATGATGGGTGCGTCTGGGAGGGAGGAAGGGGCAGGTGGGTGCAGCTCACACTTCATGCTGTGTCATGCGTGTGTGCCAAGCCACATGCCTCTCTGGCAGCGTGTGCAGGGGTTGAGGTTATAAAACACTTTCCATCCCCACCCCTGAGTGTGTGTCTCTCTCCCAGATAGCCCCTCTCAAAGCTGAGATCTCTGTATTTGGCCTCAGAGACTGAGCAAAATCCCTGCTGGGGGTTTCATGCTGGAGCAGATTTTGTGAAAATGTTTCACACCCCGCCCCCCTAAAAAATCTTAGTGAGAGACTGGCTAGCCTAGTGGTCAGGGCACTCCTCTGGGACATGTGCTGGTTCCAGTCCTCCCTCTGCCTGATTGGAAGCAGGGACTTGACCTGGGTCACCTGCATCCCTGGTGAGTGCCCTAGTCACTGGATTGTTGGCATGGGTCTCTTCTGCTCTCTTCTCCTCCTGTCCCAGAAATTCCTGGACCAAGAAACCATTAAAATCAATTGGCATTTTCCAACAACAAACAGTTCAACCAAAAAATTCCAAACCAGCTCAAATTCTCCCAGATCCTGAAATTTAAATTCCACATGTGGATTGAGTTCATCTCCAGGGACAGAAGTCTCACCAAGTTGTTTACAATAGAGCTAAAAGAAAAAGAGCCAGCTGCCAACTTTGGCTTTCCCATAGGCAGGGGTGAGAAAACTATGGCCCGCGGGCTGCCTCTGGCCCATCAGACCTTTTAATCCAGCCCTTGAGCTCCCGCTGGGGAGCAGGGTTGGGGGCTTGCCCCACTCTATGTGTGCTGTGGCTCAGCGTGGCTCCGGGAAGCAGCGACATGTCCCCCCTCTGGCTCCTACATGCAGGGCTCTGCACGCTGCCCCCACCCCAAGCACCAGCTCTGCAGCTCGGCCAATGGGAGCTGCAGGGGAGGTGTCTGCGGATAGGGCAGCTTGCAGAGACGCTGGCCGGCACCGCGCCTCTGTGTAGGAGCTGGAGGGGGGACATGCTGCTGCTTCCAGGAGCTGCTTGAGGTAAGCACCAGCCGGAGCTGGCACCCCTGACCTCCTCCTGTGCCCCAACCCCCTGCCCCAGCTCTGATCTCCCTCCTGCCCTCCGAACCCCGCAGTCCCAGTCCAGAACACCCTCCTGCACCCCAAACCCCTCAGCCCCAGCTCCACCCCAGAGCCCGCGCGCCCAGCTGAAGCCCTCACACCCCCCCGCCCCAACTCAGAGCTCCCTCCCACACCCTGAACCCCTCATTTCAGGCTCCACCCTGGAACTCACACCCCCAGCCCAGAGCCCATACCCGCTCCTACACCCCGCCCCCTCTGCCTCAGCCTGGAGCCCCTTCCCATACTCCAAATGCCTCTGCTCTACCCCTAGCCTGCAGCCCCCTCCTGCACCCCAAAATGAACTCCTCATCCCCGGCTCCACCCCAGAGCCCGCACCTGCATCCAGAGCCCTCATCCCCTCCTACACCTCAACCCTTTATTTCGTGAGCATTCATGGCCCACCGTACAATTTCCATGCCCATATGTGGCCCTCAGTCTAAGAAGTTTGCCCACCCCTGAACAGGGTAGGTCCAGACTGCAATCAGAGGTGGTCTAACGAGCTCAAATTACAAAAGCTGTGAGATCGCTACAGGACATATCCAGATTCCTGGGCAGGATTGTGCCATCTGTGTTGGCATGGCTTCACTACTATAGTCATTGGGGCTGGCCAGATCAAAGCTAGCTTACGTTTGTCTACATAGCTGCGGCCTCCCCCCTGATTGTAGTGTAGACATACCCATAGGAACCAAGCCAAAGTGCAGGGAAGTCAACAGGAGCTTTTTCAATGACTCTAACTGTGGATCAGGTTCATCATCTTCACTGCGGATTGGTGCCTCGGCTTGGTATGAAGATGGCTGGGTTTGGTTTAGCAACGTTGCCAGAGTTTGAACACTGCCGGCTGAGCATCTGCAGGAGAAAGCGCCTGGTGGGTGTGGGTTTGCTCTGCAAAACTGCGATTGTGGGCTCCGTGACTTTGTCTTTTGTGGACTCTAGAGCTGATGTGGTGAGCACGTAAGACGATGATGTGGCTTTTTACCAATTGTCAGCACCCTGAGGGCTGAGAGCCAAGCTGGGATCTTTCCGGCTTGAGCCTCAAGCTTTCAACCTGCCTCTGGAGCCAGACTGGAAAGGGGTCTGTTTTCTGGTTCTGAGGCAGCCCACGGGAGCAGAGATTGGCTTTGAGACTAAGCCACTGGATTGGGAACCAGGAGGTCTAGTTTCAACGCCCTGTGTGACCTCATGTAATCTCAGATGTGCCTCACTACCCCATCTGTAACGTGGAGGGAAACAGCCCTTCCCTTCTCTGTGAGCCAGGAACTTCTTCATGCCAACTGGCAAAGGGCATAGAAGGGCTGCCTAGGGGTCACAGGGCTCTCCTGGGTCTGACAGGCACATCACCAAAGAGTGCCCTGTCAGGTCTCTAATGAAAGCCTGTGTCACACTGGTCATCAATAACATTGCAAAACACATGGGTGGATGTTGTGTAAGGAATTATGCGCAGACACTGAAAAGTATGTTCTTAAAGTCGGTGTCTAGGGACTGGTCACGAGCAAAGGTCAGAAGCAGATTTCCTTTCAGTCAAGAAGTGTTTATCGGTCTGTTCACATGTAAATGAAGTATTGGCTGGTGCACAAGGGGCATCCACTCACACGTCCGAGCTGAATGCTAATAAAGGACTGAGACATTTTCAGAGAAAGGAAATTAACTGGAAGAAGTAGACAGCAGGTGATAGACAACGAACTGTTGGAGCTATACCTGGGGCATGGAGCTATATCTGGGAAACTCTTATTTATTTCTTCAGTGCCAGGACTTGAACCTGGGGCGACAGGGCAACCAACCTCCCCACATGGCCACCCAGCAACAGCTGTAATCCGGTTGCCTCGTGCGACCCACAATCTGTAAAGGGCCCACACCAGGCCTCGAGTGATCCAACTGATGGGTGCCTGCCTGAGCGATCCCTGATTGGCTCCTTGATCTCTATATATGCTCATAGGATGTACCAGGAAGTATCCAGGCAACAACGCGAGTCCCTGGCTAGCCCTGGCTAACACTGCTCTGCTTTTCTGTCTCTGAACTCCTGGTATTAACCTTGGCTCTGACCTGGATCCTGACTCGCGCTCAACCCCCGGAAACCCAGCGCTGTCCCTGACACCTGGTATTGACCCTCGGCTCAATTTCTGACTCCGTCTCTGACCCTTGGCTTGGCTGCTGACTGTGACTCTGGCTTTGACCCTCAGTTTGACTCCGACGCTGGCTCTGACCCCTGACCTTGGTTTCTGGTTCCCAATCTCCTGCCTCTGATCCTGTCTACCTTTGTTGAGGCTCCTGCCATTCAGTCTGTGAGGACAAGCCGCCAGTGAGTTTGAATTTATTGAAAAGGGCTCTCAGCCAAACTGGCTGAAAATGCTAGGGCAAGAACTTGGGTGAGCGATCTTGTAGGAGATTGGGGAATGCCTTGTGAGTTAAGTTTAGTCTCTAGAAAGTGTGTGATGAGTTTGTTTTATTTGTAACCATTTGTTTCTAATATTTTTAGTCACTATCATGGGAATCTCTGTTCTTCGATAACAAACTTCTTCGTGTTTTCTCTATAAATATATCTCAGTGCTGTGTTGTTAAGCAAAGTGCTGGACTTGAGTTGACGCTTACAAGCTGGTGTATATCATTCCTTTGGGAAGAACAGATTTAAGAGTCCTTCTGTGAGTGTTCAGTGGACTAGGACTGGGTGCTCCACAGGGATGTTTGGAGGGCTCAGGGGTTGGTTGTGCCTATCACTAACCTGTACAGATTGGGTGGGGCCCGCAGAGTCCTGGCTGGCAGCGCTTGTGAAGCCAGAGGCTGGTGGAGTCAGGGAGCTGATCCCCAGCCATCACAAGAGCGCTTTACACCCAGGGCAGGTGGTGGAGTAGGAGATTGGGAGGGTGAATTCACTACTGTCTGGAGGTGCTTACATGTGAGTAGATAGAACAGCAGGTCTTGTGAGCTGGCAAAAAGCACTTGCACCTTTAATACGGTTACATGAACCCTAATTCTTAGCCTGGAGTTAATCAATGCCACTTCAACCCAGCTGCTACCTATCTTAGGTATTTACATGGCCCCCCAGTACCCATTCGTCTCTGAGAGCCTCGCTCTTTAATGTGTCTATCCTCGCAGCACCCCTGCGAGTTAGGGCAATACTGTCTTCCCCACATCACATGGGGGAACTAAGTGTCTTGCCAAGGGTCCCCCGGGAAGTCTGTGGCAAAACAGGGCACTAAAGCGGAGTCTTTCATAGCTCAGAGGAACACTCTCGCCACTAGATGGCCCTTCTCTTGTGCTGCACACACTACCTCACCAAGAGGAGCCCCCACACTCCCTAGTTAAGACAAATCCTGTTTTTCTTTTTTTATAGGAAAAAAGTCCTCGGGGAGATTAAAGTTTATGCCTGAAATAAGCCTCTCAAAATGTCTCTGAAGGATTCCCATCAGTGGGGGTTAAACTAAGCACTCAGCCTTACAGAGAATGCTTGGGCTCGAGAAGCGATATTTTAAGAGTAAACAGATGTTAAAAAAAGCACCCGTGTCTCACCACAAAACCAAATAATAATGGCATGAAAAGCGCCTGGATCCCCCAGCTTAGCATACAGCCGGGCTCCACATAAGAGAAATTTAGGACAGCACGTCTCAGAGCTCTGCCAAGGACAGGAGTGAGAACAGGGATGCTGAGCCTCTGGTTGTTAGGAACAAATGTTTTTAAAGCGCAGTTCTTTGCTGGAAATAGACTACGTAAAACCAGCTCCTTGCTGCCCACTTGATTTCTAGTCTGCGGCCAAGCGGCTGGCGCTACTGTCAAAACAAGCGTAATACTCAACACGGCAATGGGAGAGCAAGCCGGATTCCTTCCCGACTGGTGCATCGTTAGCAGAATTGTTAACTCTGAGCCTGATTCAAAGCCTGCTGAAATCAGTGAAACTTTCAGTGGGATCAGGCCCTGAGTGCCCATTGCAGGGGCAGTCGCTGCCCTGTGTTTCGTTCGTGCTACTCCATCGTTTCAGCGAGCTCGCACCGGTGTAAACAAGGGTTTAATTGGAAGGGGATCAGGTTGCATAGTTGACATTGAGGGCTATGCAGGTGGAACTGGGGACACTGACGTGCTATCATCAGCTCTCTCAGGCCAGGCAGGACGTCCTCTCCTCTCCGCAAGGTTTCACAGACTAGAAATGACTCTGGCGAGGTTCCGATAAGCGCCCCAAGTCCAAGGGCAGATCTTGAAATTGTCACAGCTCCTAAGAGGAGGATCCACCCCCAGATCTTGATCCCAATGTCTTGGGTCTGGAGAACAGGGCGGGGACTCTCACAACCCTGTATACTGAGTGCCCTCAGGGACAGCTGGTTGGAAAGCAATCAATCAATCAGGTTTGCTACAAATTTAGAAATGAAATTTTGAAATTTCATCCAAAAAAAAATGGAAAAAGTTCTGTGAACAGCTGTGGGGGAAAAAAGGGAAAATGTTTTGTTTCAGCCACATTTCTAGAGGATTTGGGTAAGAAATGTTTGGTTCCCCCTGCCCACCTTTGCAGGAGGGGATCCCTGATCAAGCTTGAGACGCAGGGGTGGAGAGCATTGTGGGAAACGCCCCCATCCCCTGTTGTCCTTGAGTGCACGCCGGGGCTTCGGAACCACCCAGGGAGCAGCGAGGAGCGCACCTGAGGGGGGTACAGGGCTGGCTGGACCGTGGCTCCAGGACCTCAACCTGGAGGCTAGTCAGGATGGGACGGAACCAGCTCCTCTCCGGTTGACTATTCCAGGGCTGTGTTTGTAGCTATGCCAAGGCCAGATACCCCAGGACCTAGATCCCACAGGGCTGGTGCTTGAGACACACACCGCAGATGGACTAGTGATAGATAGAGAGGTGTGTATGGGGATAGGTAGATTAGATAGGGTGTATGGGGTCAATAGATAGAGGGGTGAATAGAGATAGATCTGAAAGTCTCTCATTTCCAAATCTGCCCGATGGCAAAGGTGTGGGGGAGGAAGAGATGGATGGCTGGGGTGGGAAGAAGGGGAAGGGGAAGAAGGGTGGGGCAGGGGGTAGGAGAGAGAGGGGCTGCCGGAGTGGAGAAGTCGCAGCTGGAGGAGTAGTGCAGCTGATCAAGGGAAGCAGTAGCTGCGATCAGGGGCAGGGAGGTGCTGGTAAGTACGGAGAAGGGACGGAGGGGTGGGCCCTGGGGGCGCTGTGAGAGTGGGGGCCTGGAGGCATTGGGGGATGGGGAGTGGAGCTGGGGTGGGGAGGACATGCCCGGGAAGGGGAGAGCAGTAGCAGAATGTGGGCAGCGCAGAGGGAACTGCGGCCGCGGGCTGTGCCGGTGGGCCCGGCCTGGTTACATGGGCATGAGCGGGAGCAGCTGGTGACGTCTTGGAAGAAGGCAGCTGGGCCGGGCGGGCTCCTGCCATGCTACCGCAGTCCCACTGTGGCTGGCCGTGCTGCTTTCCAGAGCGACGGAGGGGAGGACGGGGGCCTGTAACTTTTCCCAGCTGCCCCTCTGGCCCCTGCAGTGATGGGCCAAAGCCTTGAGCTGGTACATGGAAAGCAAATGCGCCCGCCGACTCCACTCAATGTGCAGCGACAGTCAAAAAAGAGAACAGAATGTTGGGAATCGTTAAGAAAGGGATAGAAAAGATAGAAAATATCATATTGCCTCTCTATAAATCCCTGTACGCCCACACCTTGAGTACTGTGTGCAAGTGTGGTCGCCCCATCTCAAAAACCATATATTGGAATTGGAAAGGGCTCAGAAAAGGGAAACAAAAATGATTAGGGGTCTGGAACATCTTCCACGTGAGGAGCGATTAGTAAGACTGGGACTTTGCAGCTTGGAAAAGAGGCGACTAAGATGGGATATGCTAGAGGTCTAGAAAATCATGACTGGTGTGGAGAAAGTAAACAAGGAAGTGTTTTTTAATCCTTCTCATAACACAACAACTAGGGGTCACCAAATGAAATTAATTGGCAGCAGGTTTAAAACAAACAAAAGGAAGTCTTTCAACACACAGTCAACCTGTGGAACTCCTTGCCAGAGGACATTGTGAAGGCCAAGACTTAAGGTTCAAAAAAGACGTAGATAAGTTCATGGAGGATAGGCTCATCAATGGCTATTAGCCAGGATGGACAGGGATGGGGTCCCTAGCCTCTGTTTGCCAGAAGCTGGGAATGGGCGACAGGGGATGGATCACTTGGTGATCACCTGTTCTGTTAATTCCCTCTGGGGCACCTGGCATTGGCCCCCGTTGGCAGATGGAATTTTGGTCTGACCCAGTCTGGCCGTTCTTATGTTCTGATGTCTTGCTAGTGTGATGGCTCCAGTCGGGGCCAGGACACAAATCACCCCAGGCTGGGTGTTTAATGAGCCAGACCCCTTTCCAGGAGGGTGGCTGGGGGAAGGGTGGAGTGAGGGGGGTTAAGGCCATTGATCAGTCACAATGAACACCTGGAGGGTCCCTTGCAAACCTCCTCTCTGAGCGGGCACAGGAAGGGGTTTTCTCGCTGTGTAGCATGCTCCAGAAGCTGGGTGTGTGTGTGTGTGAAGAGGAGCAAGAGGATAAATGAAAGCTAGGGATCCAATAGAAGAGGGTTATGTTGCCAGGAGAGGTGGGGTGAGGAGCAACAAGAGGGATCTGGGCAAATAAAGACCAGAGAGAGACTCCAGAACCACCCTGGGCATTAAGATCAGCCTCACGAAGCTGCTGGCAAGAGTTAGGAGCCCAGATCCTATTACCTGAGTGCCTAATTCACTTAGGAGCCTTTGAAACCCCAGCCTAGAGGGCCTGGCCCAGAGCAAAGACTGCTCTTGATGTCAGTGGGCTGTGGGCGATTCATGGTGAAATGAAGTTGATGCATAACACGATACCCCAGGGGAATCTTCTAATGTAACTAGGGGTGTCCCACTGGGATCTCAGATTAGCATGTGTGTGCTGGGGACAGGGAGGGTCTGTGGTGAAGTCCAGGGATATCCTGACTGTGGGGAATCCTGGTGTACGTAGGAATTGGTTGGAATGAACTCGCCTTCTGCTACCTAAGGAGATTGTTGGACAAACATCTGCTAGGGCTGGTCTAGGTTTACTTGGTCCTGCCTTAGTGCAGGGCTGGACTAGCCGACCTCTTGAGGTCCCTTCCAGCCCCGCATTTCAATGATTCTATTATTCTTTGCTGGCAGACCCAGTTGCAGTCCTGGCTCCCTCGCTAAACCACCCTGCAGAGAAAGTCTTGTTTCTAGTAACTAACCCAGCTGGGCAACACACTCTCCCTGCCGCTGGATCTGCAGCAGCAGAACCAGGGTCATGCTCGGCCTAGCAACGGGAACTCAATGCTCATGAGAGATCGGCGAGGATACAGGTCTGCTCTAGCTGCCAGCTAAGGGCCTCGCTCCTTTAGCTCGTGCTGCAGTAGACGCTCATGATGGAGGCAGCTGGCTGGGGAGGTTGGCCACCTGCTGTGCTTTGGTACCTTCAGATGTCCCGCCCTGCCTGCATCAGCAAAAAGAGTAAGAACGAAACGGAGCTGGGAAGCCCCAAGGCGTAACTCAAGACAACTGCGCAACGGCAGAGAGAAGCGACGCTGCACATTTTGAAAGACGCTCGGCCGATGCTGCTTAATAATTAGTGTGGCGTGAAAGCTTGGACGGTTGGGTGGCCGGGAGGGTGACGAGGAAGGTGGGTGGATGTATGAATGCATGGAGTGGAGGATGGGTAGATGGATGGATAGGGGGCTAAGCGAATGGATAGGTAGGTGGATGGGTGGATGGATCAATGATCTAATTTACACTGGTGTAAAACCAAAGTAACTCCATTGATGGCACCTGCCTCTGACCATCCGGTCTAATGTATATGCCCCACTTTAGGCTCCCAAGTATGCAAATCACAACCTTCACCTCACTTTGCCTCACGTCCCCCAGCTCGGGGATGAAGACGCTGGCCCATCTTGTTAGTGTTGATGGATGAAAAGAGCTGGGTGGATGAAAGGCTGGTGGCTCAGAATGGGGGGGAGTGACGGGAAGCCGGCATGGAGTGACTCTGGCAAGCAGCATTCCATTCACCCCCAAAAGACAGAGATCTCTCTCCTGTTCTGTGTGAGTCGCGCGTCCCGCTTCATGACAGATCAGCGAGGATACAGGTCTGCTATAGCTGCCAGCTAAGGGCCTCGCTCCTTTAGTTCGTGCTGTAGTAGACGCTCATGTGCATGCTCAGGATGGCCCCTTCTGGCCTTAAAGTTGATAAGCTCTGGATTCAAATCCTAATTGCGCCCAAGATGATGCTCATTTCACGAGCTCAGTCATTCGCAGCGTTCCGTGGGCAATACGGTGCAACGAGCATGGCAGTTCTCTGCCCGGCCTGGTCCCTAAATCTTCACAACAGCCTCCACTGTTGGAAAGAAATGGTCCTGCCCCCCCCCCCCCGCCCCAGCCCTCAAGGGAGCGCCAACATCACAGGAAGCAGTTTCACATGGTCCATCAAGTGGTATCAGGCCGTACCCTCAGCCTGGGCAGATTGGGGACAATGCTGCAAAAGGACGGCTAGTGAGAATGAAAAGAAGCAGGGCAAGCTGGCAATGACCACGCCAGGCTGGGCAGAAACTTCCACAGATGCCGGGGACGGTCTCGGAGACACGCGGAGGAGAGAAAAACAAAACCCGCTACAACGCAGCCGTAAAGGGGAAGCAATTGCAGCAACGGGATGCAAGTGCCAGGGCCAGGCCAGCTGGGAGCCTCAGCCAATTAGCGCTGTGCTTCTGGAGATGCTAGCTCAGACTATGGGGCCTGGGTCACGCTGGAGGCTGGAGCACTGGGAATGGAGAGGAGGAGGATCTGCAGCTTGGCAGGCTCGGCCCAGCAGCAGCCGAGCAAATCTGTGGCTGACGCACAGCCTTGCCAGTCAGAGGATGGGGCCACGGTGGGAACGTGGCCAGGGGAGGATGGGATGGGCAAGGTGCTTGCTACCCTCTCTTGACAGATGCCCAGTGAGCAGGAGCAAGTGGGGGAGCAGGGACATACCAACAGGCAGGCAGGGTGCACAGGGCTCTGTGCTGATGGTATTTCCAGGCAAGCACCCCGCTCCCTTGCAATGGGTGTGGACAGCAGCCTCATTCCTGAAAGACTGTTCCAGCCGGGGGGGGCTGACCCAGCCCTGGCTGCACCTGGAGTTCAGATCCCATCCATTCGTGCTCTTTGCAGGCCATCCACCCCATGCGGGTCGTGGGAAGACACCTCTGTGGTCAGTGTCATGGGGGTGGTACGGATCAGGTGATTGTGGGGCCTGATCCTGCAGCCTTTCCTCAAGCGAGCAGTTCCACTGAGCCAGGCTCTTTAGCTAACACTAGGGCCAAGGGGTTAAATCCAGGCCCCGCCAAGGTCAATGGGAGTTTGCCGTGGACTTCAGTGCGGCCTGAAATTCATGTGTTCCCCTCTTGTGGAATTCCCCCTTCTTAATGTAGTTATGTCCCTGGCCCCATAGATAGCTGGGAAGGCTCAGGGTAGGGAGAGCCAAGGGCCAGGCACGGGTGCTGGGAAGGAGGTGTCCATCAATGTCTCCCTCTCCCAGAGCCCCGTGGAAGAGCCAGGAACCTCTCAGCCCCCAACCGTGATGAGCTCAGTGGGAAATCTGTCCCTGATTGTGGGCGCTGAACCCTGGGGAACGTGACGTCCTGAAAGTGACTCAGAAAGGCATGGCCACGGCTGGAGATAGAACCACCACCTCTGGTTCTGAGTTGCCCAACGTGACCACTGGGAATCGCTGCCTTGCCAGCTTAAAGAACATGCCCGCTCAGAGAAAGTCAAAGTTCAAAGGAATCCAAACGGGAAGACCTGCAAAGCTGGCAAGGAAAAGATATGGGCAGGAATCCAATCATTAGAGACAGACAGAACGAATGAATGCTAGAGAGATTAGCGAAGAGGAATAAGGAAGGTTTTACGGCTGCCTCGGGGAAGGAAGTGCTAGAAAGTTGGGCGTTGACTCCGCAATAAGAGATGAAACACAGGATGGCTCTAAAATGGGTGAGAGGCTGAGCAGCTTTTTAAAATCTGCCTTTATCAAGAGAAATGGGGGAAAGAATTCTGGACAATTGGAAGCAGCGGAGGCCTTGTAAAAACGGCTCTGGGGAAGGGAACTCTCAGAAACTGGGGCTTCAAGGAACCAGTTGATCAAGATGCCATTATCTAATAAATGGACTGAATCATGGACTGATGGCGTGCAAAGTGATGGAGACCTGGGGGAGGACTGGACAACAAGACAGATGTGGGAGCCAATCCTGCGCTCCTAGCCCAGGCAGGATCGGGTTTGTAGTACGGCTCTTCAGACAAGGAGAGCCAAGTGATCCTCGCCATTAGTCTCACAGTAACAGTGCTTTTTGTCTGTAGATCTCAAAGCATGTCACAATCTGTGATGTATTTTTCCTTTCACAACACCCCTATGAAAGGGGGAAATGGTATTGTCTCCATTTTACAGATGGATAGCTGAGGCCTAGGAAGGCCCAGATGACTTGCCCAAGGTCACACTGGAAGTCTGTGGCACAGCAAGGAATTAGACCCAGGTTTCCCCAGTCCTTGGCTTGTGCCATAACCACTAGGCCATCCTTCTTCCCAGCTAATGTCAGAACTTAGTAAAATAATAGCACATAACCCACACTGCCATCATGTGGCTCCTTGTCTGCCTCTAGTGGCTAAGGCCCGTATAGCAGTTTGAGTCTGATGCAGAAGTTGAGGGTTCAATCCCCACAGATGACCGGAACATTGCCGGACAAAGCATGAGAGAACATTGGGGGAAGAGTGAGAGGGTAATGAGACCCTTTCCCATGACCTCTTTCAGGTTTGATGAATTGGTGCTTTTTGGCGACGAGTCGTTTTGTCGAAGAATAGCTGACAAGGTCCAAACCTGACCCCCTGACTCTGAGATGCAGGGAATTCTCTGCCCTCCACAACTGGGTGCTTCCCATCAGAGGAGGTGGCCTTGATCGCTATCCGATGGATCAGTACCACCAGCTTCCAGACCTGCTCCCTTGCTGCTATCTGTCCCATCTCCTGATTTCTCTTCTCTTGCAGTGGAGGAGAAAGAGGCAGGATCCCCTTGGGTGCGCATTGGCCTTGGGAGCCGATTGAAGGCATCACTGCCCCTCAAGATAGCAGCTCAGTCCATACGCTGCGCCTGGATGGTGCCCGGGTTGGCAAACTGTGTTCCAGCCTCCTCCAAATTGAGTGTGTCATTGCAAAGGGAGCAAATAGCTTTAGAAATAATCACGGCCTTGGCTGGGGAAAAAAACGGCCAAACAATAAAGTGCTGATTACATTGCAGTTGACTCGGACCTAGTGTTTAGAGCCTGGGAGTCAGGTCTCCTGGGTTCTATTCCTGGCACTGGGGTGAATGCGGTTGTCTGTTTAGAGCAGGATACTGTGACTCTGGGCTCCTGGCTTGTAGTCACCAATCTGCCGCAACTTGCTGTGAGACCCTCAGCCACTCACTTCCCCTACCCGTACCATGGGGGAAATAAGCCCTGCCTGCCTCGCCGAGGTGTTGTGAGAGAGAATTAATATTTCCAAAGCATACTGACCCTCGAATACAAAGTGCACTGTTATACACATGTAAAGTCTGTCACAATCCCCCCTAGCCTGTCGCTACATTGCACACCGTCAGGCAGTGACCTTCACGCCGCTAGCAGGGATTCAGCCTGGATCCTCCTGGTCTAAAAGCACCAGTGCCGACCACCTGGAGCTCCCAGATGAGCTGTTCCGATTCCATCCAGTAGGGGGTGTGGCGCCACAGAAGGAATCGCCACTCGCCACTAGCAGCACAATCCCTATGACATTTGGATGAGCAGCTAGGATTCCATCAGTAGGGGGCAGCAGAGCACGTGCCCATGAGCCAGGTCAGTGCAATGACTGGCGTGCGTGGCATGGAGGAGCATCCCTGCATCTGAGAGAATGAGCGTGGGCCGTTAGGGGTGTTGCTCTGTGAGCATCTTGGGCAGGTTCATCGTGCTGCCCCCATACTGCTCTCTGACCAGCTCTCAGCACCTTTGGTTATTAGCTGCCAGCAGCACCAGCAGCAGAGGTGACGGGCGGCAGGACGTGGTTCCCTTTTAGTTTGGAGCTGAGCACTCTGCACCTGAACTGGGGTCAGTGGCCAGCTCTCCGGGCTGTGATTTCACTGCTCAGCTCTCTCGCAGTCCCCGAGCATCGCTCTGACTTATTACTCTGGGAAGAGAGTCATAGAATCATAGAATATCAGGGTTGGAAGGGACCTCAGGAGGTCATCTAGTCCAACCCCCTGCTCAAAGCAGGACCAACCCCCAACTAAATCATCCCAGCCAGGGCTTTGTCAAGCTGGACCTTAAAAATATCTAAGGAAGGAGATTCCACCACCTCCTTAGGTAATGCATTCCAGTGTTTCACCACCCTCCTCGTGAAAAAGTTTTTCCTAACTTCCAACCTAAACCTCCCCCACTGCAACTAGAGACCATTACTCCTCGTTCTGTCATCTGCTACCACTGAGAACAGTCTAGATCCATCCTCTTTGGAACCCCCTTTCAGGTAGTTGAAAGCAGCTATCAAATCCCCCCTCATTCTTCTCTTCCTCAGACTAAACAATCCCAGTTCCCTCAGCCTTTCCTCAGAAGTCATGTGTTCCAGTCCCCTAATCATTTTTGTTGCCCTCCGCTGGACTCTTTCCAATTTATCCACATCCTTCTTGTAGGGTGGGGTCCAAAACTGGACACAGTACTCCAGATGAGGCCTCCCCAATGTCGAACAGAGGGGAACGATCACGTCCCTCGATCTGCTGGCAATGCCCCTACTTATATAACCCAAAATGCCATTGGCCTTCTTGGCACCAAGGACGCACTGTTGACTCATATCCAGCTTCGCATCCACTGTAACCCCTAGGTCCTTTTCTGCAGAACTGCTGCCGAGCCATTCGGTCCCTAATCTGTAGCGGTGCATGGGATTCTTCCGTCCTAAGTGCAGGACTCTGCACTTGTTCTTGTTGAACCTCATCAGATTTCTTTTGGCCCAATCCTCTAATTTGTCTAGGTCCCTCTGTATCCTATCCCTACCCTCCAGCATATCTACCTCTCCTCCCAGGTAGAGTGTGTGACTAGACTCTCTAGGAGGGGCAGAGGGGCACTCGCTGCCTTTCACACTGCTGCAAACTCTAATAAACTGAGGGAGTGAAATGGGGATGGAGAAGCTAGTCAAGGACAGTCAGTCCTCCATGACTGTGCCTCTCTTCCCACGACTGTCCTCCTGATGGTCGTGACTTCTGTAACAGGCCTATTAGCTGCCCCGGGCAATGGATTTTCCTAGATGGGTTTAAGAGAAAGTGGAGTCACTCTTGACAAACGGAGCCCGACTGGTCCCGGGGAATAGTCTGGGGGCAAAGGGTCACCCCGATGGTATTTTGTAGCATCTCTAGGAGCTGGACAAGAGAGATCTGGTTACTTTCCCCCGTGCCCTTGTCCTGATCTGAAGTAATGAGTGATTTAGTTGGGGTTGGTCCTGCTTTGAGCAGGGGGTTGGACTAGATGACTCCTGAAGTCCCTTCCAACTCTGAGACTCTATGATCCTGTGAGTGAAACGAAGATGCCAGGCCAGTGAAAGTAGGGACACAGTGACCAGAAGGGGAAAGAACAAGCTGAAGCTGCCCACGGTGTTTGCCATAACTGAACGGACCCTCCAAAGGTGGAGGAAGCCTGGTTTGCATATCCTGTGTCTGAACATGCAGCTTCAATTCTGGGCTCTGCCCCAGACTTCCTGTGTGATCTCAAGCCAGTCACTTTGGCTCAGATTCTTCCAAGTGGTTTGGCTCCTAATTCCACTGGGCCTCAGTTCCCCCATCTTGCAGATAATGAGCTTTCCCTTGTTGTGGTGTTGTGAGGACAAATTCATTAGTGCTTAGGAGTCGCTCTGACCTTGCGGATTTGTAAGGGGGTGCCCGCAGGCTCCTCACGCGCCTCCTTGTGTCTAGATCTGGGAAAGAAGCTCTTGCAGCATCAGGTGCCCTCTTCTGCTCTCTACTAACATCTCTTCTGGTAACTCGGCCCTCCTGCCAGGTCCCCTTTTAGTCCACCCGTTCCTGGGTTACAAAGTCCCACAGGACCACTGTCCAGATGCCTGCTCCAGTCACTGATCAGTGTCCCTGTACCAGTGCCTGGGAGAGGACCCAGGGCCTGTCCGCTACACCGGGTTCCAGACCAGGGATCCTATAACCAGCAATCCAGCTCTTCTCAGACCCTTCCCTGTTGCTGTTTCCCTGGGCTCCTTCCTACCCAGCCTCTCTCCCTACCCTTGTCTGTTTCTGACCACGGGCACCTATTCTGCTCTCTGTGGCTACTTCACCCTTTCCTAGCCTCTTGTCAGACTCCTTAGTCCAGAGTAGGATCTCAGGGCTTACTCTCCCCACCAGGATTCCCTCCTTGTCACAGACAGACAGACTCAGCCCAGAGAATCTGCAGCCTCCTTCCCCTGAAACTCTCTTCTGCTTTCAGCCTCCTTTCTGCTTTATAAGGCTGTCCCAGGCCTTCCCAGCTGTGCTTCACTCTCAATTAACCCTGGCCTTCCTGCTGGCAGATGATCTAATTGGCCTCTCCGGCCTTCCTTAGCCCCATCAGGGCTGGTGTGGGGTACACACCCCATCACAGGATTGGCTAAAATCCTAGATTAGACAGAGAAGCTCAACACCACTTTAAAAAAGATATGAATGGATGGAATTACAGAGGCAATCAGCAGTAAGTGAATGTTTATTCCCTGATTAAAATCCTAAACTAGACCTACTTAGTGAAGCCCCTTCAGGAATTTGTATGCAGCTACCTCTCCAGTCTACCAGAGCAAAGACACACCTTTGTCACTTCTCTCTGTAGATTAGGGTAAGTGGAGATCCAGCTGATTAGCCTCTTGGTCCAGGGATTCAGATACCTTGGGGCTGAAGGCCGAAGAAGTACTTAGATTGACAACTCCTGATTCCCAAATCTTTCGAAGCACCAACCCCACTCAAGGCAGATCCTAGCCCCTCCCTGGGTTTACCAGCTTGGAATCCAAGAAGATGAAATTGAAGTCGAAGGTAAACAAATTCAGACTGGAATTAAGGTGTACATTTTTAGCGGTGAGAGTAATTAACCACTGGAACAATTTACCAGGGGGCGAGGCGCATTCTCCACCCCGACCATGCTTAAATCAAGGTGGGCTGTTTTTTCTAAAAGTTCTGCTCCAAAGAAATATTTTGGAGCAGGTCTCTGGCCTGTGTCATACGGGAGGGCAGAGTAGATGATCACAATGGTCCCTTCTGGGCATGGAATTTGTGACTCTAGGAAATGATACACCGGCATCTTTGAGATGTATGACAGTGCTGTGCATATCTGTCCATAGCCCTCTTTCCTCTATGGGTATCACTCTTCCCTTTTTCCCATGAGCGTCTCCATTCCCCCAGTCTATAGCCCATGGTTCCAGGGGATATATTAGACCAACCCTGGCTCCAGATACACCAACATTTTGTCATCCCCAAATAAATCTCCAGTCCCCACCTCCCCGACACCTCAGCACCCTGTGGGCACTAGGAAACACTCAACACAGTTTCATTTTGGACACTCTGGTAAGAAGAGGCCATTTTCAGGGTGTAATGAGAACCTTGAATCTGTTACGAGCAATGCTACATACTTTTCTATGCCAGGAGATGGTGAGTTTTAGATTAACTAGAATTGGTCAGGGAAAGGGAGGGATTTAAATGCAGAAAATGTTGATGAAAAGAGGGGAAAAAAGTTCCCTGCAAAATTGTCAGTGAAAAATTTCAACTTTTTCATTACCCCACCGCCCAAGCTGAAAACCGAACAATTTTTGAAACCGAAAGATGTTGTTCTCAGCCAAAACTTTTCCGGATGTCCATTTTCCCACCAAAAAATGGAAACTTTTGGCATCAAGTCGACAGTTTTGACCATAATTTTGGTGTAGTCAAAACCCCAATTTCTCATCACAAAAAGGCCACCTCGTGATTTTTCAGAGCCTGGCTCCTTAGTTTTGAATGCTTGGTGCTGACGATATGAGATCAGGCCCTTTGAAAGGGTTAAGGTCCTCGGGCTAAAGTTACCTTTGTGGTTTCTCTGTCAATAGTCCCGGGGGAACATTTCCTGTTGAAACAAGGAGCCCAGTTATCTCCTGGCCTCTTTTCAGAGTAGCAGCTGTGTTAGTCTCTAAGATGCCACAAAGTACTCCTTTTCTCCTGGCCTCTGTTATCTATTATAGTTCTATCATCTCTGATCGAATTGCACCAAGGAGACATTGGGCCCAGCACTTTATACATATAAATAGCGGCTGTAGAAAGTAACAAAAGAGAACACGCTTTACCCCTGATCAGGAGCGATTTAATCTTAAATCAAGCCTTACATTTTCCCTGTGTTGGATGCTTGTGAATGACGTGTTGACAAATTGCTTTTTAATTTGCTTCGGTGTAATAGAGTAACTGGGGAAAGGGGATTCTGGAAGCGTCTGGGCGGCTCTCCTGCCTCAGTGATTTTTCTAAGTGAGTTCATCTGCTACTCTTGCGTGAAAATACGTGCTTGAGAAGAGGGCTGCTTTCACCATGCGGATGGGCAGAAAGGCAGCTGCTCGCAGAAGCTGGTTTTCAAGGGGATCTGGACGGCGTCTGAATTTCGTAGGATGGCTGCTACGGCCAGCTAGCTAGCTTTGGATGCAGGAATTAAATGAGAATAAAATAGAGGGTGTTGGTGGGGGATGGGCAGCACAGGAGGCTGGTGATGGGGGGCTTTCATTTCTGTGCCAGCTCTTCCAATCCAGTCCAGTGGTGGTGACGACCGACCTTCTGCTGGCAGTTTGGTTGCCTGTGGAAAGAACTGGGTGGGTTGCAATACAGTACTGTCATAGTAAGAGGGTGGCTGACGGTGACATGCTGTGGCTATTGAACCTACGCAGCACCCATGCTCTAGGAGTTCAAGTCCTGCCCTTGGCAACTTTCTGAGAACGTGTATTAGTGGCTCTTTGTTGCATTCAAAGAGGAACAGTGTTAGGGTGCGATCCTTGGTCTTGAGGCCCAGGTTCAACTCCCTGCTCTGCCATAGACTTTCTGTGGGACCATGGACAAGGTGTTTAGTCCCAGAACCTCAATTAGCTCCCATTGAAATCATCCTTTAAGATAGGATGGACATATCTCAGGTACTTGGTGTCCTGCAGTGGTACTGTGTCCCCCTTCTCTGCAATGTCTCGCTGCCTAGGGTGGATGCAGTCCTGAGGCTATGGGACTGCCTCAGATCATAGAATCATAGAAGATCAGGGTTGGAAGGGACCTCAGGAGGTCATCTAGTCCAACCCCCCTCTCAAAGCAGGACCAATCCCCAATTTTTGCCCCGATCCCTAAATGGCCCCCTCAAGGAAGAAACTCAAAACCCTGGGTTTAGCAGGCCAATGCTCAAACCACTGTCCCCCAAGATGCTACAGAGAGCTTCTTGCTGCCAAAGGGGACGTTCTGTACCTATCATGGCCCATGTTCCCCTCTGCCAGCTTTGAAATAAATAACTCGAGCCGCTCAGGAAATTTCCACTGAAATGTTTTTGAATGGACAAGGTGGTTTCTGCAAAATTAAACTGTTCCACGGGAGAACGTTGGATTTGCAGAAATGTTTCAGTATTTTGACGGGGGAAATTGCAACGAAATATTTCATTTCACGTTGTGCCAATGTCAATCTCTAGCTCCACCTGAGCCCCCTCATGGGAGTTGTCGTTTGGTTACCTTGGGGTCCCATTCCCTCCTATGGATGGGACTCGCCTGATGCATGGTGGTGGCTCAGCTAGAGGGAGAGACTGAGGTGCACCATTGGGAGATGTTGTCTGAACCGGGATCCTGGCCGGTAGAGGTGAATGGAGAGATGAAGTGCACAATAGCTCAAGCAGTTCACGTAACTTAACATCCATCCAACTCGAAGCGAAATGTTTTGACATTTCCAAACCACACATTTTTGGAGCCTTTCCTTCCATGAAAAGTTGTGCCATTTTTGACTTTTTGTCCCGATTCAGGATGAAAACAGCCAATTCTGAGCATTTCTTGCTGGATAGAAATTCTGTTTTTCTGTCAGCTCTACAAATAAGAGAGCTGGTTCACAAATGTGGAAAATAATTGAGGGAACAATTTAATTGACACTCGCTTCCCCTGATCTTCATGGAAAATGTTCTCAGCTATGTGCTCTATAACAATAAAAAAAGAGAAGAAGCAGAGAAAATATGTACTAAACAAATGCATTACAAAGAACACAGAGAGTAAGATGACAGAGGCGAGAGAAAGACAGAGTTGTCAACGTTTCTCCCATCACGATTTATCACATGGCGTGCGGCAGGGAGAAACCTCCCAGAATGCCCAGCTTTGGCTCATGCTGATTGGCCGTGGGCTCACTTGTTTCACCGACAGTTCCCACACCATATGGCTTTGACAATGCTGAGTCTCAGAAGTCTGTTTCCAGCAGCTGCTCTGCTAATGGGTCCCTATTAATAGCGCGACTCTGGAAGGGCACCGGTGACGGCCTTTTGGAGACGAGGCTTTCATTAGTGGCATTGTTTTAGGACCTCCTCTTTTATGGACAATGAGATGACTCAGTTAGCAATCGTTTGGGTTAAATCACTGCTTGCCACTGACATGAGCTATGTGGCGAGGTGCCGAATTGCTGACATTTAGCTGTCATCGGAGAGCTCTGTGTCTAGTGCTAATCCCAGGCAATTAGGGCACGGTCTACATTGGCCATCAATATCCCAATTAATCAGGTGTCAGAACCAACTGCGTCCTGCTGTCAGGAATACCCACGGTGAAGAGCTCATTCCATCTATCAAGACCTAGAAGAGTTCCAATGTTCAAGACTTGGAGGAGCCCAGGGCAGGGCTAGCTGTGAGCTCCTCCCAGAGCCACGTCTCCTTGGCCAATGTTCTTACACTAGACCCTACAGCGCCTCCTGCTGGAAGAAGCTGGACGCAGGGTAGCAGCTGCGCTCTTCAGAGCTCGCACTCTGACAGACTAGCTTTCGCCACAGCCGTGGTTTTCAACCTTCTTTTCATTTGCGGACCCCTAACAAATGTCAAATGGCGGTGCGGACCCCTTTGGAAATCTTAGACATAGTCTGAGGACTGCCAGGGGTCTGCGGACCACAGATTGAAAACCATTGCTCTACAGCACCTCCTGGTGAGAAAGGCTGGGATTGGAGCAGCTGGGAGCTCCTCATAAGGAGAAGTCCTGGACAATTCCTTCCCGCACTTTCTGTGCAGCAGGATTCCCGCACTGGCCTCAACCCAGGGATCACTGGCCAGATAATCACCTGCTAATTGTCTTTGGGATGAGGCTTCTCCTGCATCCAAGGTCAGATGTGCTCTACCTCTCTTGCCCTCCCTCAGCTCCTCCTGTGCTGAGCAGCTTGTAGGGGGCAGGCCGTGCCAGCACAGGGCTGGCAGATTCCAGCCTGAGTACTGGAAGCGAGATCAGCTCTCATCCCTGATGATGAAGGCTTAGATACACAAGATTCCTAAAGCCAGCAAGACAGGCCTGAGGGACAGGTGATAGTTACTTGCCACGGATCCATAGCAAATATATTTCTACCGCTCCATCAGCCTAGCCTGAGTCCCTGCTCGGAAAAGCCTGCATTCAAGAGCAAGCCTAATGCAGAATATGGAGTGTGCTAATTAAAGATGGCTTGCTCTTTGCAACAGGTGGGCCTCCTGGAGTTTGAGGAAGCAGGAGATGCAGCAGCAGGAGTCCATTACCCACTGAGGAGGTCCCCTTCCAGTGGCACCAGTTCAACCCTCAGGGAGGCTGGGATGGCACCCAGCTGAGCAGATTGCAAAGGTGTGAAAAACACTGGCTTTACCTAAAGAGACCCTGCAGGCAAAAATTTCCAACAGAAGTCTGTAGTCTTGCCAGTTCTCACAACTTTATTGCAAGTCTCTGAACCAGTCTCACAATGTCTGATGTTTTAATTAAGGCCCCAGCTCCTGGCTTCATGTGAGTAGGGAAGAATCTTGGCAAAAAGTCCGTTTCTAGCCTTTGTGGTTGCTGATAAAAAATGGATCCATGGGCACCCTAAAGGCACAGAGACCAAAATATTTTTAAACTAGTCTCATGGGGTCTGGCTTTTTGAGGTCTGGCTTGTGATTTTTGAAAGCTTGGGGTAGGAAATACTGTAACTTAACCACACACACACACACTCGCATGCTTCTGCCATCACAAACCAGGTCATGACACAAGCCAAGCTGTTGGTTCTTTCATATATTTATTAATATTGTTCTTCATTTGTATGATCAGAGCATGTAGGAACCCCTGTCAGAAACCAGGTCCCCATTGTGCAAGGTGCAGCACAAAAACAAAATAAACAAACATAGCAGATAGCCTCTGCTCCAAGGAGCTCACCGTCTGAGTATAAGACAAGAGACAACAGATTGACACAGACAGTTGGGAAATACAAGGAAACAATGAGACGATACTGGCCAATATGATAGCAGACTATCTGCTGTCAAGATTTCTGTAACCCTCATGGAAGAGGAGAGCTTGCAGGAGGGTTCTGAAGCAGGATAACTTTGCAATATGCACCTGCTAACGGGCAATTCTGTCTCGACCTTGGCATCGAAGTACCTTTGTAAATGAGAGGGTAAGTGAGGTGACATATTTTATTGGACCAGCTTTTGGTGGTGAAATAGACACGCTTTTGAGCTACACAGATATTAGCTGACCCACCTTGTCTCTCTACTATCCTGGGGCCACCGCGGTTACAGCAACCCTGCCAATAGCCGTGTAAACAGCAGAGCCGCTCGACATAGTTCCCCCACACAATTTTCAGACGGAAAAGGCTTTTCCAACAAAAGACACGTGTTTCTGAAAACCTTTCCTTCCCTTCGGCTGGGGTCTCAGTTGTTTGACCAAAAATATTTAGGATCACCCTGTTTCGTTTCAGTTTTTCCAAAATCGGCAAAAATGTCTGTGTTTCCATTGAAATTTCTTTTGTTTCCCTTGCCAGCACCATGCCCACACTCACTTTCTCTCTTCCCTTCCTCCCTTCCACCGGGAACCAGGGACCAAAACAACCCAACAAAACAACAAAAGGCTCCCACAAAATGAAACTACATGTTTCGATCCGATAAGTATTCAAATAGTTTGCGTTTCGTTTCTGAATGTTTTTATTGGAAAATTGAAAAAATATATGTGAAAAATTTCAAATGGCAAGAACATTTGTCATTTCATTCCAAAAATATCTGTGATTCCCCACCCCCCCATTAAAATTAAAACATATTTAAAATAAACAGGTAAACAAATAACTTTTTTAAACATCTTGTTTCAAAGCACTTGGGGAGGCTGTATGGTCTAACTGCTAAGACGCCAGATTGGGGGTCCAGAGATGTAGCTTCTATTCCCAGCTCTGCAACTAACTCGTGATCTGCCCTTGGGCTAGTCACTTATTTTCTCTATGTGCCTCAATTTTCCCATCTGTGAGAAATGTATAAGAGCAGAAAAGTCACATTTAATTGTAAGGGGCCTGATTCTGATCTCACAGCACCTTTTCATTGTGCAGGCCATATTTTCAGCTGGTGTAAACTCCATTGACCTTGATGGAACTTTGGCGGTTTACATCAGGTGAGGATCTGGCTTGTAACTCCCTTGGGGACGAATCTCCGTGGCCATTTATGCCTGTACAGAGTGGCCGTACAAACACTGAAATGGAATTCGGAACTCACTCACTCACACAGTAGCATTTTACCCCCCTCTTTGCATTCCCTTTGCCCAAGCATTAGTGAGTATCCATGGTGCAAGGCTGGTGAGACTCCGGCCCATTGACTTTGACATTTTGTTTTACGCATAATGAACAGTTAGCCTGTGGAACTCATTGCCACACAATATCAGAGGCCAAAAGCTCAGCAGGATTCAGAAGAGAACTGGATGCATGAGTTGGGGGAGAGCACTGCCAGCCTGGGGGCATGGGCAGGGGTTTGGCACTGCCAGGCTGGGGGCAGGGGCATGGGGAGGGCACCACCAGCGTGGCAGCATTTGCACAGGATTTCAGGGAGGTGCAATAGCCACCCAGAGCTCTCCCTAGTGTAAATCATAGCAGCCAGAAGCATCCTGTGCTGGGAACAGAGCAGACGTTTTCTCCTCACACTCACACCCCTGGCACAACCCCTCTCCTGCCTGTGGCGGGCACCGAGGGGGGGTGCAGTTGCGAGCGCGGGGTCACAGAGCAGGGGGGCAGGGAGGTGAAGGAAGCCAGAGGGAAGGGAGAGTGAGTGGGAGGGAAGGTCCATGAGGCTTGCTGGGAAAGGCCAGCATCTGGGGCCTCCATTCCTGCAGCCCAAAGAAACCTTAGCGAATAATCTCCATAAATAATTAAGCAGAGGGGCTAATTAGTAACAAACAAGCATTAGTCCCTGGTGGGACGGCGGGGCTGGCTGCCTGATGCATGTGGGCAGCTAGCCGGCTGGCTGCAGCCAGGCCCGGGCCCTCTGTCGCGCCCGGGTTCCTCAGGCTGGTGTCTGTGGCGGGCCCTGTCCCCGTGGTCGTGTCCCCCGGGGGAGGGTGATGGTATGAGGGAGGCCGTGGCGGGGTTTGGGAAGGGCTGGTTGATGCGTGCGCGCGCTGTGGCCACGTAGGGCTGACACCTGCCCTCCGGCGTACCAGGACGGCCTGGGGGACCTGTGGGGCCCTCAGTAAATGAAGTGGCCAGATTGTGTGAAACCAGTGGCTGCTTTGCCACCAGCAAGGAGTGTGTGTGATGGCAGCTGATGGGGGCTCAGCGATTGCTGCTTTGCTGTGTGTGGGATTGCACCGGGGCCTGACAATGGGGGACTGTGCCCGTACACTCCACGCACACTACTCCCCAGCATGACAAGCACACACACACCTACCCCTTTACATTACAAGCACATACCACTACACTTTTCCACAACGACACCCCTAAACTACAGGCACATATCTGTACACCTTTACACAACGACACAGCTAAACTACAGGCACATACCCCTACACCTTTACATAGCTACAGCCGTATGCTACAGGCACGTACCCCTACACCCTTACATAACTACAGCCGTATGCTACAGGCACGTACCCCTACACCTTTACATAACTACAGCCGTATGCTACAGGCACGTACCCCTACACCCTTACATAACTACAGCCCTATGCTACAGGCACGTACCCCTACACCTTTACATAACTACAGCCGTATGCTACAGGCACGTACCCCTACACCTTTACATAACTA
Source organism: Eretmochelys imbricata (assembly GCF_965152235.1). Classification (NCBI taxonomy): domain Eukaryota; kingdom Metazoa; phylum Chordata; order Testudines; family Cheloniidae; genus Eretmochelys; species Eretmochelys imbricata. Next base: position 20,937,343 of record NC_135588.1, on the reverse strand, counting down.
CAGCCGTGTGCTACAGGTACGTACCCCTACACCTTTACATAACTACAGCCATATGCTACAGGCACGTACCCCTACCCCTTTACATAACTACAGCCGTATGCTACAGGCACGTACCCCTACACCTTTACATAACTACAGCCGTGTGCTACAGGCACGTACCCCTACACCTTTACATAACTACAGCCGTGTGCTACAGGCACGTACCCCTACCCCTTTACATAACTACAGCCGTATGCTACAGGTACGTACCCCTACACCTTTACATAACTACAGCCGTATGCTACAGGCACGTACCCCTACACCTTTACATAACTACAGCCGTGTGCTACAGGCACGTACCCCTACACCTTTACATAACTACAGCCGTATGCTACAGGCACGTACCCCTACATCTTTACATAACTACAGCCGTATGCTACAGGCACGTACCCCTACCCCTTTACATAACTACAGCCGTATGCTACAGGCACGTACCCCTACACCTTTACATAACTACAGCCGTGTGCTACAGGCACGTACCCCTACCCCTTTACATAACTACAGCCGTATGCTACAGGCACGTACCCCTACCCCTTTACATAACTACAGCCGTATGCTACAGGCACGTACCCCTACACCTTTACATAACTACAGCCGTATGCTACAGGCACGTACCCCTACCCCTTTACATAACTACAGCCGTATGCTACAGGCACGTACCCCTACACCTTTACATAACTACAGCCCTATGCTACAGGCACGTACCCCTACACCTTTACATAACTACAGCCGTGTGCTACAGGCACGTACCCCTACCCCTTTACATAACTACAGCCGTATGCTACAGGTACGTACCCCTACACCTTTACATAACTACAGCCGTGTGCTACAGGTACGTACCCCTACACCTTTACATAACTACAGCCGTATGCTACAGGCACGTAACCCTACACCTTTACATAACTACAGCCGTGTGCTACAGGCACGTACCCCTACCCCTTTACGTAACTACAGCCGTGTGCTACAGGCACGTACCCCTACCCCTTTACATAACTACAGCCGTGTGCTACAGGCACGTACCCCTACCCCTTTACATAACTACAGCCGTGTGCTACAGGCACGTACCCCTACACCTTTACATAACTACAGCCGTGTGCTACAGGCACGTACCCCTACACCTTTACATAACTACAGCCGTGTGCTACAGGCACGTACCCCTACACCTTTACATAACTACAGCCGTATGCTACAGGCACGTACCCCTACACCTTTACATAACTACAGCCGTGTGCTACAGGCACGTACCCCTACACCTTTACATAACTACAGCCGTGTGCTACAGGCACGTACCCCTACACCTTTACATAACTACAGCCGTGTGCTACAGGCACGTACCCCTACACCTTTACATAACTACAGCCGTGTGCTACAGGCACGTACCCCTACACCTTTACATAACTACAGCCGTATGCTACAGGCACGTACCCCTACACCTTTACATAACTACAGCCGTGTGCTACAGGCACGTACCCCTACACCTTTACATAACTACAGCCGTATGCTACAGGCACGTACCCCTACACCTTTACATAACTACAGCCGTATGCTACAGGCACGTACCCCTACACCTTTACATAACTACAGCCGTGTGCTACAGGCACGTACCCCTACACCTTTACATAACTACAGCCGTATGCTACAGGCACGTACCCCTACCCCTTTACATAACTACAGCCGTATGCTACAGGCACGTACCCCTACACCTTTACATAACTACAGCCGTATGCTACAGGCACGTACCCCTACCCCTTTACATAACTACAGCCGTATGCTACAGGCACGTACCCCTACACCTTTACATAACTACAGCCCTATGCTACAGGCACGTACCCCTACACCTTTACATAACTACAGCCGTGTGCTACAGGCACGTACCCCTACCCCTTTACATAACTACAGCCGTATGCTACAGGTACGTACCCCTACACCTTTACATAACTACAGCCGTGTGCTACAGGTACGTACCCCTACACCTTTACATAACTACAGCCGTATGCTACAGGCACGTACCCCTACACCTTTACATAACTACAGCCGTGTGCTACAGGCACGTACCCCTACACCTTTACGTAACTACAGCCGTGTGCTACAGGCACGTACCCCTACACCTTTACATAACTACAGCCGTGTGCTACAGGCACGTACCCCTACACCTTTACATAACTACAGCCGTATGCTACAGGTACGTACCCCTACACCTTTACATAACTACAGCCGTGTGCTACAGGTACGTACCCCTACACCTTTACATAACTACAGCCGTATGCTACAGGCACGTACCCCTACACCTTTACATAACTACAGCCGTGTGCTACAGGCACGTACCCCTACCCCTTTACGTAACTACAGCCGTGTGCTACAGGCACGTACCCCTACACCTTTACATAACTACAGCTGTGTGCTACAGGCACGTACCCCTACCCCTTTACATAACTACAGCCGTGTGCTACAGGTACGTACCCCTACACCTTTACATAACTACAGCCGTGTGCTACAGGCACGTACCCCTACACCTTTACATAACTACAGCCGTGTGCTACAGGCACGTACCCCTACACCTTTACATAACTACAGCCGTGTGCTACAGGCACGTACCCCTACACCTTTACATAACTACAGCCGTGTGCTACAGGCACGTACCCCTACACCTTTACATAACTACAGCCGTGTGCTACAGGTACGTACCCCTACACCTTTACATAACTACAGCCGTGTGCTACAGGCACGTACCCCTACACCTTTACATAACTACAGCCGTGTGCTACAGGCACGTACCCCTACACCTTTACATAACTACAGCCGTGTGCTACAGGCACGTACCCCTACACCTTTACATAACTACAGCCGTGTGCTACAGGCACGTACCCCTACACCTTTACATAACTACAGCCGTGTGCTACAGGCACGTACCCCTACACCTTTACATAACTACAGCCGTGTGCTACAGGCACGTACCCCTACACCTTTACATAACTACAGCCGTATGCTACAGGCACGTACCCCTACACCTTTACATAACTACAGCCGTATGCTACAGGCACGTACCCCTACACCTTTACATAACTACAGCCGTATGCTACAGGCACGTACCCCTACACCTTTACATAACTACAGCCGTATGCTACAGGCACGTACCCCTACACCTTTACATAACTACAGCCGTGTGCTACAGGCACGTACCCCTACCCCTTTACATAACTACAGCCCTATGCTACAGGCACGTACCCCTACACCTTTACATAACTACAGCCGTATGCTACAGGCACGTACCCCTACATCTTTACATAACTACAGCCGTATGCTACAGGCACGTACCCCTACACCTTTACATAACTACAGCCGTATGCTACAGGCACGTACCCCTACACCTTTACATAACTACAGCCGTGTGCTACAGGCACGTACCCCTACACCTTTACATAACTACAGCCGTATGCTACAGGCACGTACCCCTACATCTTTACATAACTACAGCCGTATGCTACAGGCACGTACCCCTACACCTTTACATAACTACAGCCGTATGCTACAGGTACGTACCCCTACACCTTTACATAACTACAGCCGTATGCTACAGGCACGTACCCCTACACCTTTACATAACTACAGCCGTGTGCTACAGGCACGTACCCCTACACCTTTACATAACTACAGCCGTATGCTACAGGCACGTACCCCTACATCTTTACATAACTACAGCCGTATGCTACAGGCACGTACCCCTACACCTTTACATAACTACAGCCGTATGCTACAGGCACGTACCCCTACACCTTTACATAACTACAGCCGTGTGCTACAGGCACATACCCCTACCCCTTTACATAACTACAGCCGTATGCTACAGGCACGTACCCCTACCCCTTTACATAACTACAGCCGTATGCTACTGGCACGTACCCCTACACCTTTACATAACTACAGCCGTATGCTACAGGCACGTACCCCTACCCCTTTACATAACTACAGCCGTATGCTACAGGCACGTACCCCTACACCTTTACATAACTACAGCCCTATGCTACAGGCACGTACCCCTACACCTTTACATAACTACAGCCGTGTGCTACAGGCACGTACCCCTACACCTTTACATAACTACAGCCGTATGCTACAGGTACGTACCCCTACACCTTTACATAACTACAGCCGTGTGCTACAGGTACGTACCCCTACACCTTTACATAACTACAGCCGTATGCTACAGGCACGTACCCCTACACCTTTACATAACTACAGCCGTGTGCTACAGGCACGTACCCCTACACCTTTACGTAACTACAGCCGTGTGCTACAGGCACGTACCCCTACACCTTTACATAACTACAGCCGTGTGCTACAGGCACGTACCCCTACCCCTTTACATAACTACAGCCGTGTGCTACAGGTACGTACCCCTACCCCTTTACATAACTACAGCCGTATGCTACAGGCACGTACCCCTACCCCTTTACATAACTACAGCCGTGTGCTACAGGTACGTACCCCTACACCTTTACATAACTACAGCCGTGTGCTACAGGCACGTACCCCTACACCTTTACATAACTACAGCCGTGTGCTACAGGCACGTACCCCTACCCCTTTACATAACTACAGCCGTATGCTACAGGCACGTACCCCTACCCCTTTACATAACTACAGCCGTGTGCTACAGGCACGTACCCCTACACCTTTACATAACTACAGCCGTGTGCTACAGGTACGTACCCCTACCCCTTTACATAACTACAGCCGTATGCTACAGGCACGTACCCCTACCCCTTTACATAACTACAGCCGTATGCTACAGGCACGTACCCCTACCCCTTTACATAACTACAGCCGTATGCTACAGGCACGTACCCCTACACCTTTACATAACTACAGCCCTATGCTACAGGCACGTACCCCTACACCTTTACATAACTACAGCCGTGTGCTACAGGCACGTACCCCTACACCTTTACATAACTACAGCCGTATGCTACAGGTACGTACCCCTACACCTTTACATAACTACAGCCGTGTGCTACAGGTACGTACCCCTACACCTTTACATAACTACAGCCGTATGCTACAGGCACGTACCCCTACACCTTTACATAACTACAGCCGTGTGCTACAGGCACGTACCCCTACACCTTTACGTAACTACAGCCGTGTGCTACAGGCACGTACCCCTACACCTTTACATAACTACAGCCGTGTGCTACAGGCACGTACCCCTACCCCTTTACATAACTACAGCCGTGTGCTACAGGTACGTACCCCTACCCCTTTACATAACTACAGCCGTATGCTACAGGCACGTACCCCTACACCTTTACATAACTACAGCCGTGTGCTACAGGTACGTACCCCTACACCTTTACATAACTACAGCCGTGTGCTACAGGCACGTACCCCTACACCTTTACATAACTACAGCCGTGTGCTACAGGCACGTACCCCTACACCTTTACATAACTACAGCCGTATGCTACAGGCACGTACCCCTACACCTTTACATAACTACAGCCGTGTGCTACAGGTACGTACCCCTACACCTTTACATAACTACAGCCGTGTGCTACAGGCACGTACCCCTACACCTTTACATAACTACAGCCGTGTGCTACAGGTACGTACCCCTACACCTTTACATAACTACAGCCGTGTGCTACAGGCACGTACCCCTACACCTTTACATAACTACAGCCGTGTGCTACAGGCACGTACCCCTACACCTTTACATAACTACAGCCGTGTGCTACAGGCACGTACCCCTACACCTTTACATAACTACAGCCGTATGCTACAGGCACGTACCCCTACACCTTTACATAACTACAGCCGTATGCTACAGGCACGTACCCCTACACCTTTACATAACTACAGCCGTATGCTACAGGCACGTACCCCTACACCTTTACATAACTACAGCCGTATGCTACAGGTACGTACCCCTACACCTTTACATAACTACAGCCGTATTCTACAGGCACGTACCCCTACACCTTTACATAACTACAGCCGTATGCTACAGGCACGTACCCCTACACCTTTACATAACTACAGCCGTATGCTACAGGCACGTACCCCTACACCTTTACATAACTACAGCCGTATGCTACAGGCACGTACCCCTACATCTTTACATAACTACAGCCGTATGCTACAGGTACGTACCCCTACACCTTTACATAACTACAGCCGTGTGCTACAGGCACGTACCCCTACACCTTTACATAACTACAGCCGTATGCTACAGGCACGTACCCCTACACCTTTACATAACTACAGCCGTATGCTACAGGCACGTACCCCTACACCTTTACATAACTACAGCTGTATGCTACAGGTACGTACCCCTACACCTTTACATAACTACAGCCGTATGCTACAGGCACGTACCCCTACACCTTTACATAACTACAGCCGTATGCTACAGGCACGTACCCCTACACCTTTACATAACTACAGCCGTGTGCTACAGGCACGTACCCCTACACCTTTACATAACTACAGCCGTATGCTACAGGCACGTACCCCTACATCTTTACATAACTACAGCTGTATGCTACAGGTACGTACCCCTACACCTTTACATAACTACAGCCGTATGCTACAGGCACATACCCCTACACCTTTACATAACTACAGCTGTATGCTACAGGTACGTACCCCTACACCTTTACATAACTACACCTCTATGCTATAGGCTCATACCTCTACACCTTTATAGTACTTTTCAGAAGGAGGCTGGATAGCCGTCTGTCTTGGATGCCTTAGACACAACACATCCTGGATCTTGGCAGGGGGTTAGATTAGATGACCCTTGTGGCCCCTCCTAACCCGCTGGTTCTACTGAACCCCCGCAATACCGGTGCACACCCTTTCATCTTTACAGTATTACGTCATCCCCCTACAGGGACACACCCCTCCATCATTACACGAATTTACCCTCGTGCTCCCGGTGCACACCCTGCCCCATTACAGAATTGCACCCCTATGTTCCAGCTGCGTACCCCTCACGCTCAATGGAGTGTGCACAACTCTCTCTGTGTGTTCTCGGATACTTCGATTGCCTCCAGCTGAGGATCTCTAGCCCAGCCAACCCGGCCTCTCTTTGGGCCACATCCTCAATCAGTGTCTCTCTGGAGTTATGCTAATTTCCTCCAGCTGAGGAACTGGACCACTCTTATCAGGACAGAACCAGAATCTTACTTAAGTGACCCAGCTACCGCTTCCGACCAGAATTGCTTCGAGTGTCAAATGGGGCTCTAATGATGCCTCCTTTCCCCCTCTTACGTCTGCCTTGTCTATATAGCTTGTAAGTTCTTTGGCTCAGGGATGGTGTCTTTATACATGGATGCGCAGCACCCACCGCGGTGGGGCTCTGAGTACGGTGGGGCTCAGCTCGGTTCTCTGGACTGCCATAGGTATAATAATAAGATCAAACTTAGCATGGGGTAAGTGGGAGCTACTCCAGTGAAATCAATGGCATAGCTTAACTCTGGCTTAATTTGGCCCTTCCCCTCTCCAGAGACAACCCAGGCCTGCCTATAGTGGGGGCGGAGAGGACACAGAGTGAGGGCAGCGGGCTTCAGCAGTGTTACGGAGCATGCTCGATACAAGCCAAGCAACAAATTTGGGGGGAAGGGGGACATGTGACCCCCACATGCTGCTCACAGTGTGTCACCTCTACCCCGCTCCATTTCTGGCCCCAATTCTGCCCTGACGAACAGCAGGATAAATCCGGCTACTGGAGGCAGGCGGTTCACTCCAGGTTTCCGCCGAGAGCAGAACCGGGCCCTTCGTTTGCAATCAGACAGAGAAAAAGCAAGCAGCCCATAAATAAAGCCAGCGGCATGACCTGGGACCTTGTGCACAGAGCTGTTAAATATCACACAGGAGGGGACTGGATTTATCACCCTTATCGCTTCCCAAGTCAATTACCCGCTCTGACTTTGCCCGGCTCTGTCATTCCTCTTGTCAAGGCCGCGGCTAGGAGAGAGGAGATGCTTCCTCTTTAATCAGCCTCTTGCCCGAGTGTAGATCAAGGCAGTCCCATTGCCAGGGCACTCATCTGCAAGCCTCTGGGCTGCATTTGCGGGGCGCAGGCAACCGATTCTTTGCCTCACCTCTGAACTTCTCCCGGGAGCTGCGGAAACAAGAGCAAATCAGGGCCGGCTTGGTGAGGACCGAAAGTCATTGCTTCAGAGAGACAGGCTGGGCTTGTGTTTGGTGTCGTGGTCTGTGCCCGGGGCACCTCACGCTACCATAACACAGCTAATTCATAGTATTAATAAGGCATTTGCCTGGGACTCAGAACACCTGGGTTCAGTTCCCCGCTCTGCCACAGGCTCGCTTCAGGACTTTGGGAAGGTAACTTGATTGGAGATTCAGTTTTCAAATCTGTACAATGGGGATAATACTCCCTGCTCCCTCCCACCATCTGCCTTGTCTGTTGAGATGGTGAGCTCTTTGGGGGAGGGCCGGTCTCTCACGGTCTGAGCAGCGCCGGACACAATGGGTAACACTAGAGGCTAATGTTATGCAAACACAATTAAGAGCAAGCGTAATTACTCTCCCCCTGGCTGTCTGATGCCCTGTGTGAAATGAGTTGGGGTTTCCGTCAACTCCCCAATGGCCCGGTGGCCCCATCACCCAAACTACCCCCACGTGTGCCTGTCTTGCCTTCTTGCTGCCTTTGGACACTTTGGATCTAAAGAATGAGCTCCCGCTCCAGCCTTTTGCTCAGGGTTGAAGCCCCACGGCAGGTGATGGACGGAAGTGGCATACGTTACTGCTCACGCACCCGTTCCGCTGCCCGCCTCGCCTTCTGGAGCCAGCTGTCGGGCACGCCCTCATGCTGCGATTTTACACCCTGCTCACCTTGCGCGTGAACCCACTGCAGCGGGTTTGTTTAGAAACAATTAACGAATGCGGCTCGTTTCCAGTCAGACCCGCCGTGTTCCCAGACATGTCCTCATGCCATCGCACATTGGTCCCCGCTCTCTCTGCTGTTCGACACGACACTTCTGACAGGGGAACAGGCCTGTGCGTTCGCTAATTGCCGACAGCGCTGCTCATTAGATTTCCCCATCGTGCTGGGCAGAGCGAGAGTTGTTACAATGCCCTCTTGCGGTTCATTTATTACAAGTTTAGACCCCCCCAAAGTGTATACCCCATATAAAAGCAACCCATCCGATACGGAATGGTCACATTTTATTATTTTGACTTCTTAGGGTAGCATCCAGGAGCTCAGCCATGGTCCAGGACCCCGCTGTGCAGACCCATTTCTGCAGGAAGCTGGGAACCTATTGGGCCCCTTCTAGCCTACATGGCTAGGTCTGTGCAGTGAGAGGGGTGGTCCCCTGTCTACCACCAGTGCATTGCAATCCAGCCGTGGTATCGGGGCTGCGGGGCAAAGTCACACCGGGTCTGGCTGCAGCAGAGCCCAGACGTTTGAAAGACGCCGTCTCGGGCTATGTCCCTCTCTCAGGTCACATTTTATAATGTCTTCTGCCAGCCAGTAACTACCGATGAAGTGAGCTGTAGCTCACGAAAGCTCATGCTCAAATAAATTTGTTAGTCTCTAAGGTTTCAGAGTAACAGCCGTGTTAGTCTGTATTCGCAAAAAGAAAAGGAGTACTTGTGGCACCTTAGAGACTAACCAATTTATTTGAGCATGAGCTTTCGTGAGCTACAGCTCACTTCATCAGATGCATACCGTGGAAACTGCAGCAGACTTTATATATACACAGAGAATATGAAACAATACCTCCTCCCACCCCACTGTCCTGCTGGTAATAGCTTATCTAAAGTAATCATCAGGTTAGGCCATTTCCAGCACAAATCCAGGTTTTCTCACCCTTAGTCTCTAAGGTGCCACAAGTCCTCCTTTTCTTTTTGCAAACACAGACTAACACGGCTGCTACTCTGATACCGGTCCTTGTGTCCTCACTGAATTCCCACAGAGACCTATGAGATCTCAGAGGGCTGCCGCGATCGAGTGCTAAACCAGCTGTCTTGTGAGCAGGCAATTAAGTCACAGGGTATCCCCCCACCCCCTGGGCCCCCAGCTGTTGACAATCCCAGCAGATGATAAGGAGACAGAGGAACACTTTTGCCACTAGCTGGAGTTCTTCCAAAGGAAGGGCACATTTTGGCTGGATGCTCAGCGCTGCCCAGCTGTCTGGAAGGAAGGGCAGGGTGGGCCTGCTGTCTGCTCCACTCTCTGCCCGTTCCCCCGTCCTGTGCCTGGCGTCAGCTCCATCCATTCGAGGCTCCATCTTGTTGTCTGGTGTAATCTGCTCAATGGCAGATCTCCCAGGGCAGCTCACTAGCCACATGGTTAAGAGTTCAGGTGGTCTGCAGGCATTGGAAGCTCATTTGTGTCCACCCCTCCCCAGGCAGCGAGCAGGCGTCTCCCTTCCTGCTGCCAGGTGCGGGCTGTCAGGTGCGAGGCGCTGGGCCTTGCCGAGCGCCTGGCTCGCCTGCCGGGAGCCACCCACACTTGGCAGCAGCTGGCACCATCCCGGCAGAGGAGGAGGAGGGGGGATTTGAGTGCAGCTGCAACAGCAGCAGCTTTCCAAACTGAGAACACAGGGGTCTCAGACCCCATGGAGCAGCGTTTGGTGTCTCCTCTCCCAGCCCAAAGGCTCGCCCTCGTGAACTCTCTTGGGGTACTGCTGAGTCCTGTTCCAATGCCAGCAACACCCCACCCCAGAGCTGGCCGACATGTCCCCTCTCTAGGGAGCCCACAAAGTGCTCTTAGGCTTGTGGAAACTGATCCATGTTAATAATTCACTCCTGGGATTCTCCACTTCCATAGTCACTGGATCTTGGGGAGGAGGGGGAGAGAGAGACACACTCAGCATGGCGGACTGGGTCCTGCTGTGGGGAGAACGGAGCCCCTGAGAAGGAGGAAGCAGGCCACGCACTGGGGGACAGGAGAATGGAGGCGTACACCGAGCGGCTGACATGGGCGACCCTGCTATCGGAGGAGGGCACACGGAACGAACCCTGGCCGGGGAGATGCAGGAGTCTCTGAAACAGAGGCAGGTGGAAGTGTGGCTCGCAGGGAGTTTGTGGAGTGGGTATGAATGGCACCCTCGAGTTCGAAGGGCGTGAATACAGCCGACCTGGGAGCACATCCATGCGGTCACTGCGGCTGTGAGTGGGGAATCAAACCTCGGCCCGCTCAGCGGCCAACACACAACACTTGGTTGTTTGAGCTGAGGGGCGTCTCTTCTGCTGCTGCTCAGCAGCCGGCTGCTGCAGTTCCTAGACCCAGCACTGGGGAGGAAGGGTGTAAGCACATGCATAAAGCCTGTGCCTTGCACAAGCAGCTCCTGGGTTGTGCGCACAGCTGCAGTGACCGTGTGTGCGAATGGCCGGTTGAACAGCTGTGTGCCCGCCATCACCGAGACTGCACAAGCAAAAGTGCTTGGAGGCAGCGGGACTTGGTGAATGGGGCACTGGGTCCGTCTGTGTGCTGGTTGTTTGACGGTTTGTTCTCTGGGTACAGCAGGGGTTCTCAAACTGGGGGTTGGGACCTCTCAGGGGGTCACGAAGTTATTACATGGGGGGCTCCACCCCAAACCCCGCTTTGCCTCCAGCGTTTATAATGGTGTTAAATATATTTAAAAGTGTTTTTAATTTATTAGGGGGGTCGCACCCAGAGGATTGCTATGTGAAAAGGGGTCACCAGTACAAAAGTTTGAGAACCCCTGGTGTACAGGAGAAGCTGGGCTGTGCGCCCCTGAGTAGGCCTTGCACCTTTGATCAGTGCCCTTGCTAAAGGCTGTGAGGCTCTTGCCCTGGGACCTGGGATCAGTCTAACTGTTCAAAGTCTCTCCGTGGTTAATCGCTCCCTGGTGGTGATGGGAGGAGCTGAGCTAAGCTGAAAAAACCTGGTCTAAAAAGTCACTTTTTTTTGAGATTTTCGCCTATTTTATTATACACAAAAACATGACCAGAGTCTTCTACTGAGGAGGCTGACCACCGCACTTGCTAGGCAATCTGGAGAGTCAGAAGCAGAGGTCGTGAACAGGGGAGTTTGGGAGGGTGTTTGGAGAGGGAGCGAGAAGCTTTCCTTCCGGGCCACCTGAGAGAAGAGACATGTCAGAATCAATGCGCCAGATCCCCAGCTGGTGTAAATCAGCATCGCTCCATCGGAGTCAATGAGCCAGATCCCCAGCTGGTGTAAATCAACATCGCTCCATCTGAGTCAATGAGCCAGATCCCCAGATGGTGTAAATCAGCATCACTCCACTGGAGTCAATGAGCCAGATCCCCAGCTGGTGTAAATCAGCATCGCTCCATCGGAGTCAATGAGCCAGATCCCCAGCTGGTGTAAATCAACATTGCTCCACTGGAGTCAATGAGCTAGATCCCCAGCTGGTGTAAATCAGTGTAGCTCTGTGAAAGCTGATGGAGCTGTGATTTGCACCAGCTGAAGTCCTGGCCCATCATCTTTAGGCCCCATGGGGAAGGGGGTTCTGGTGCTGGGGAAGTGCCTTGGGACTCTATCCGGACAAGAATCCCTGACCTGTCTCTTTGATACCAGATACGCTGTTTGATCTCTGAGCTATCATCCTTCTCAAGGCCTTCTTTCTGCTCCTCAAGCCAGGCAATTGCCAAGGGTTAGCTTTGTGGCAGCAGCTTGGTTCTCAAAGGGTTAAGGGAGAAGAACCTGCCGGCTGAGTAATGAATTTCACTTTGCTCCTATTTTGTAGTTAAAAAAAGCACTAATTCATCCTAAATCTGCCTGAAAGAGCCTTAAGTGGTAATACGCAGATAAGAAGACTTTATTTGGCTTAGCATTTACAAAGTTATATGTGTGCAAATGGGTGAGGAGATTGGAACTGCTCCTTGTCTTTCTTTTTTTATCCTGCTACAGGGAGCGTGCGCAGAGAACTGCCCCTGCCTCTTAATCTTTCAGCAATAATGATTCGGATGATCTTTCACATTGCTCAGTGTAGGACAACCACCCTGCTTTGGTCACCTTTGGCCCGGCTGCCCCATCATGAAGGATGCTGCACTGGCCCTGTGAGTGGTACTGTGAAAATTGTCTTTCCTCCATCTCTCTGCTTCTGGGTGGCGCTCCATCATGAGCACAGTAAAGAGGGGGTCAAACCCAGCCAGAATCTCAGCTCTTCCACTAACCATCAGCAGGTTGCAATCTGCACCTGGATCTGAATGTTGCACATTGCTCCATTCTTTATAGCTATTGTGATGGGCTAAGACAGAACTCCAGATCTGACCAATTCCAAGCAATATTGGCTTTCAAATCTGGATTTGGATCTAGAGCCCAATATGATGACGTGGGTTCATCTCCTCTTTTTCCACCTCTAGTCTCAGTCACTTTTTCACCACCTCCCAAACCAATTCCCCACGACAGCATCTTCTCTGCCTGCTGCATCTTCCTGGGAACCAGGGCTTGTAAAGATCTTTCCAGATCATGGGTATCATAGAGATGTAATTCATTTAGAGCTGTGTGAATAATGGATTTTTTTGGTTCACTGGCCATTTCAACAGAACCTTTTGTTTTGATTTGGAGCATTTTTTTAAAATTTAAAATAAAAAAAAAATCATAAAACTAAAGGACATTTCCAGGCAAAAAGTCATTTTGAATCGACAGCCTGAAACGTTTCGTTTAGAATACACCAAAATTGATATTTTTTTAAATTAGTTTTTAAGGGTTTTTTTTTTTTTTGTGACTGAACCAGTTAGGTGAAATTGACATGAATTGAAATATTTTGGTCAACCCAAATCTGCATTTTGTCACTGATCATTTTGGTCCATTCCCCCCCCCCCCCCCCCGGTTCTAACTTTGTTAGTATTATTCCGCATTCTTTGTAGAGAAGCTGGCGATGGATCTATAAACGTAAATACATGGTATTTATAGGACACTGATCACTGTAGAATCTAAAGGTTTGTCTACACTATGGAGGTTCGAGTGGCCTAGCCACCGTGTGCTACAACCTCATAGTATAGATGAGACTACAACATTGGAAGGGGTTTTTCCTTTGGTTTAGTAATGCCACCTCCTTGAGTGATGGTACTAGGTTGATGGAAACATTCTGACGATGACCCATGATCTACATGTTGGGGTTAGGTTAGGTGGATTTTTCATACCCCTGAACACCGTAGATATGTCAACCTAAGTTGGAAGTGTAGACACGCCTGAGTTGTAGGGGGCAAAGTCTCAACTCGTGTAGTCAGATTGTCAGTAGGGTGTACAATATATCTGCACCAAATTTCAAACCTATGCAAAAATACAGGTTTTTCATTATAAAATGAAAAAAAAAATGTTTGCAGAAAATGTAGTTAATACTTTGAGTCAAAATGAGCCCTTTTTCAAGCAAAGACGCCATTTGCATAGAAATGGGCAAAAGGCCATGTCTTTTCGGGGAATTTTTTAACATGGAAATCGTCATTTGGTCTTATTAAGGAACCAGGTAAAATCCAGCATGTGTGTGCAAGAATAGGTGTGTATTTGGAAACATGCATGCCTGTGTGTGAATGAATGGGTATGTAGCTCAGCGACTTGAACGAATGTCTACACATATCAGTGTGTCGGAACTGTTGTGTGTGTGTGTCTGCATCACAATGAATGAGTGCCGGTGTGTGAGAGTGTCTGAGGAGGTGCATGTGTTTTTGTGTGTGTGAGCTAATAGGTATGTCATAGGAGCAAGGAGGGAGTCACAAACTATCCTATATTTTCTCCTGATCTGCTGGAGCTGGATTTCTTCTCTTTGCTGGATCTGCTTTCAGCCTCTCCTGGGACATATCAGACACGTCTGACCATTGCTCTCAAACCCAAGTGGGCAGGTCCATTTCCCTGCTACTCAGAGGCATCAGAAGGATAATCCTGGAGACCAAAGCCCTCTGTACAGCACAGGTTAGCAACAAAGAAAACATCCTCTACCCTGCCCTGCCAAAGTATCTCACCCTTGGCCTGGAGTAATGAGACAGCAGTTCATTTCTCCTAAGCCCAACTGTTCCTTGGTCTCTCTGGGAACAGCTAACAAGGGGGGTAATTAGCATTAACTGTAATGATTGGCTTATGGATATGATACAACCTGGGCTGAGGGCCACCTCTTCATGTCATGAGTCAGGGCAGATAGGAACCGCTTTACTGATCTGCGAATTCCGCTTTGTTTCTTCCATGTGAACTTTCTAGTACCGGTGCCGGAGCACGATAGCCTAGTCCCCTTGTAGAATTACCCACTTCACATGGAGCTTTCTCCTCCTGATCCTTGACTTTACCTACTGGGGCATTTGTATAACTTATCAGCAGTTAATAAGGCCTGTGAAGTGTTCCTGCCAAAGGTTAGTGTAACTGCTATGAGATTGATCATTAGAAGCTGGAAGTTGGCTAAAAAGAATAAATATTGCAGAGTGGTCCTGGGGCCTGAGAGATCTGGCAAATTCAGAAAAGGTCAGTTATCAACTAAATGAGAAGAGATGAGAAATTGCAGGAAAAACGGTCCCTGCTTCTTGGAAATGTCTGATTGAGCAAAATGCTTGATGGTCTCTGTAATGGGTTCCGTTATCTTTTGTCTGTCAGTGTCTGGAATTAATGTCTGGGCTGTGAATATGAATGTCGCTGCAGAGTTCAGATCATATATCCCTTTAGTTTTAGTTAGACTGTGTCTAAACACAGAAGTTAAAGTGGCTTAACTTTTAGTTGAATGCAGTTAAATTAACAATAATAATCAATGATTTTATAGTTAATTAAATTCAGTTAAACTAGTGCAAACTCCTTTTGGGACACTATTCTTTTGATTAAGAGTGGTTCATTTCAGTACTAAATTGAATGAATTTCTAACAGATTTTGAGATTCAGCAGAAAATTCAACAACCCCTTATCTCTAAAGTTCTCCAGAAAAGGTGGAAATCTCTGGAACATTGTTACTAATGAAGCTGGAACATCTGCCATAGCAGGCTGTTATTCACAGCTGGGGGAACAAGCAAAGCTGACTGAAAGGATCCCTCCCTCAGACACTGCTCAGAAGGGAAACTTACAGGAGTTAACAACATAGAGTCCAGGAAAAGAGCAGCCGGGGTAGGCAGAGATGGCAGAGCCTGGCTTGTGCCCAAAATAATGTCTGATGGGACAAGAAGGATTCAGATTATTTCAGTTTCTTTTAAATTTGTTCCTCCTCGATTTAGCTATATCAGTATAAGCCAGGCTGAAATTTATTTAAGATTGTGTGCACAGCCATTTGCACAAGTTAAAACAAATGGATTTTAAATCATGCTTTTAGTTAAATGGGGGTAAACAAACTCTGTATTACAGGGTGAATTTCCAAAGGGCTTTTCACCATCTTTCAAAAAACCAAACAAACCACACAATCATTTAAAGCAAGAAAACAATGGGACTGTCTGACAGAATTTCCTGTGCTGGCAAAAGTTTTCTATGGAATGTTTAAATCTCCCTGTAGAATTGGATAACAGAAACATAATCCTCTGCAGGTTTATAGTCAGTTCCATACATCTCTATTGGATTCATCCACATTAGAGTCAACGGGATTTTTCAATAAAGAGGAAAAATACATATACAAAAGCAGATTTAGGCAGCCAGCAAAATGACCATATTTCACAGTTAGGCATAACCATGGTTGTTTCTGTCTATCTCAGGCACCTCTGTCCATCTATCCCTTTATAATAATAAGGACTGTGAAGTCCATTGAATTTATTAACCCAATTCAGCAGATGTTTCCTCCGGCTCACAATCCAGCACACTGTCCCCTAGGCCTGCAGGGTGCTGCATTGTGTTTTGTCTGCAACGCCAGCTCTGTGCTTACCCTGTAGGAGGCTGAGTGGGCCTGGATCTCAGTTTAGTTGGCAGGGAGGAACTGAAGAATGCTCATTGCAGATGAAACGTTGACAGATTTTAGCGGCTAGCAACCAAAAAGCCCGCAGAGCACGTGCACATGGCCATTATACAGGGTTTATAACTCAGCCAAATCTAGATGTATTTTCACAGGGACAGAACTATTTGCCTACCAGTGTCAAACTCCTGCTCCACGTCTTACGTGCCAGAAATCTTTAAAGAAACAGCTGGAAAAATTCCAACATTGGCAAAACTAGTCGTTTTCCCCTTACCGCCTTCTGGGGAGCTGTTTTCACTGAAACTTCCCCCAAAATCCAGCCTCAGGCAGAGACACCCCCCCCTCCCCCCCGGCCTGGCAAAATTCAGCCTGAATGGTTAAAGTTTGGCCAAGTTCTAAGCAACTAGAAGTAGGATCTGATTGGCGAAATTGTTAGCAACCTTAAGCACAATTGCACTTTTGCCAGCCCTTGCTATAATAGTTTAGTGTTAACTTGACTCTTTGGCATAGATGCTGTTACATACGTTTGTTTATTGGGAGAAATTCATCTTTTCGCAGCATGCTGAGAATTAATTAATGACCTGGGCTTTTCTGACCTTGGGATTCTAGCTCATTTTCACTTAATTGCTTTCAAACAATGCATCTTATTTTTTACTTCGTCCCCATCCCAGCCAAGGCTGTCACAGTCTCCGGAGGGAAGCGCAAGTCAGCGAAGAGTTGCATTTTCCTTCCTTTTCCCCCCCTTCCTTTGCTTGTTTTCTCGTTCTCCCCATTATGCACCGTATGTCAGGCTCATTACGGATCTAAATATAAACTCATAAATAAAACCAGGAGCTGCAGGGAGGATTTGGGCTGGCGGAATGTAACAATTATCCGGCTTGGACTTTGGCCAGGACACAGTGGTGAAAAGTGACATGGGATCTTAATTGCCACAAGTAGCCAAGCGCTGAGTCTGCCATCACATATGAAAGACGACTCCTCCCGCAACAAAACGCCCCCTTAGCACCCAGCTGTGGCGTTGGCCTGGGGGCTGACTCAAAGTTCAGCGCGTCACCTACTGGAGAAGCTGGGTCGCTTCCTGAAGCAGCTGAAAATTCCTTTGGAGGCCTCCCGAGTACTGAGCAGTGCCGGAGATATGAGCTTAGTTCCTGAGAGCTGGGGAGCTCATAGCACAAGGGGATATGGCTGCGGGCCAAGGAGATGGGGTAAAGTTCGCTGCATGGCTGTCTTACCTACACAAAAATCTGGTCTGGGGTGTCTGGGTGTGATAGCTAGATAGATTCCAAGGCCAGAAAAGACCATTGTGATCTTGTAGTCTGACCTCCCATATAACACCGGCCAGAGAACCGGCCCTGAAATAATTCCTGGCGCAGATCTCAAAGAAAAACATCCCAATAGATCAGACTGTATAATTCTTCGTTCTTACTTAGAATCATAGAATATCAGGGTTTGAAGGGACCTCAGGAGGTCATCTAGTCCAACCCCCTGCTCAAAAGCAGGACCCATACCCAATTAAATCATCCCAGCCAGGGCTTTGTCAAGCCTGACCTTAAAAACTTCTAAGGAAGGAGATTCCACCACCTCCCTAGGCAACGCATTCCAGTGTTTCACCACCCTCCTAGTGAAAAAGTTTTTCCTAATATCCAACCTGAACTTGTTCCTTTTGAGAGCAGAGGAAGGAGGATGTCCGAGTAACTGAGTGGCTCATGGTGACCATTGAACCCGAGTAGCATCCATGCACTGTGCATTGAAATCCTGCCCTTGGCAGCATTCTGAGAATGCATATTGCACATATAGGTCACTTTCTATGTACAGACGCTGAGGGAGGATGACCTAGTGGTTAAAGCACTAGCCTGGGACTTGGAAGACCTGGCCTCAGTTCCCTGCTCTGGCACAGGCTGACTGCGTGACCTTGAGCAAATCACTTGGTTTCTCAAACCTCAGTTCTCTGTCTGTGCAATGGGGATAGTAGCACTGCTCTACCCCAGGTTGTTGAGACGTTAAGTGTGACTGCGAGGTGCTCAGACACGCTGCTAATGGATGGCTGTAGCTGGGTAACATACTGTAGGACCTCTGGACACCCTGAGCCTGTGGCCCCTGGGCTGTCACCATAACACTGCAAGCCGCAAAGCAGAGACAGCAGAATCTGAGATTACACTGTTAGGGGGCTTATTCCTTCACCCACTTACTTCCCTGGTCCTTCTCGCATGAACAGAGAGCAACAATACCTGAAGTCCAAAGGTGCAAACAATTAGATGTTTATTGGGGTGAACTTCCAGCAAGCATGATTCCAATTTCCTTCCTTAGTATCCTCCTTCCCAGCTCTGACACCACAGAGCCTTACACCTGTGTCCCTGTTCCCATTCCTACCCTTAGCCAAACATGATTCCAACTTCCTTACTCCCATTCCCTGTTCCCATTTCCCCCTTTAGCAAAACATGATTCCAATTTTCTTACCCCCATTCCCTGTTCCCATCTCCCCCACCCACCCACCCTCCCACTTCCTCATTGACTACAGATTATATAGTAAAACTTGAGTTCTGCTTAGCTATACCTTAACCAATCATTTTCCTGAAATTTAACTAACCAATCCTAACATATTGTAACATGATTATGTAACCAGTTATATCCCACCACCTTAATTAGTTTACACCCAGCAAAATTAATTATACAGCAGACAGGAACAATCACAGAACCAGACAGAGATTATACAGACAAACAATAGCAAAGTGGGAACTATAATGACAAAACAATACAGAAGTGAGGATTTCACATCCCAGCTATTGATAAGTGAGTTCTTGCCAGACAGGATGCTATCAAACTAAGTTTCCTTTTACATTTTCAAGGCACTTCCCTTTCTCTGGAGGTGATAGGATACAATCCTGTCCTGATAGCGCCTAACAGCCCAATAGCACCTTATTTCAATGTGACTAGTTTGGAATGTGAGGAGGTGACCGGTCGCTTCCTAGCTTATGGCTGCCTCTGCTGCTTAGCCAAAGGCCTTAGCCTAAGAACAGGGCCTCAGACTGTCACAGTAAGAGAAGTTCCTTACACCAGCAGACAGTGATTTTGATTCTTTCTTTTATACCTCTATCACTAGCCAAGTGATAAGAATACACCTAAATTCTTAAAGTACAGGCCTTTGCAGACAGGTCTGAATATCTATATCCTAACATACACCCAGCCTCGCTTCTGGAAACTGCTGCCCCATAGCATCTTCACCTGCCCTCTCCTCCAGAGGCTGATTCCAGATGAGAGCTGCAGGAGCAGTTCAACCGCTTCTCCCATAAATACAGAGAAACATGGCTCCCACCAGCCTAGTATGCCAGCCGTTCCTCCATTGCCTTGGGTTCTAGGGTGACCAGGTGTCCAGTTTCTGACCGGAACACCTGGTCGAAAAGGGATCCTGGCGGCTCTGGTCAGCATCGCTGATTGGGTCATTGACTGTCCGGTTGGCTGCTAGCCTCTGCGCCACGTGGCTCCTGGGAAGCAGTTGGCATGTCCCCTCTCCAGGTCCTACATGTAGGAGCACCCAGGGGGTTCCGCACACTGCCACTGCCCCCACCCCAAGCGCCGCCCCCACAGCTCCCATTGGCCAGGAACCGCAGCCAATGGGAGCTGCGGGGGTGGCGCTTGCGGATGGGGCAGTGCACAGAGACGCCTGGTCGCGCCTCCACGTAGGAGCTGGAGGCAGGACATGCCGCTGCTTCCAGGAGCTGCTTGAGGTAAGTGCCATCCAGAGCCTGCACCCCGACCCGCTCCCATGCCACAATCCCCTGACCCAGCCCCGATCCCCTTCCTGCTCTCTGAACCTCTCAGTCCCAGCCTGGAGCACCCTCCTGCACCCCAAACCCCTCATCCTCAGCCCCACCCCAGAGCCCGCACTCCCAGCTGGAGCCCTCACCCCCTCCTACACTGCAGCCCCCTGAGCTAGCCTGGTGAAAATAAGCGAGTGAGTGAGGGTGGGGAGAGCGAGTGACAGAGGGGGGGGGGATGGAGTGAGCGGGGGTGGGGCCTCGGAGAAGGGCAGGGCATGGGCGGGGCCTCAGAGGAGGGGCGGGCCAGGGGCGGGGCAAGGGTGTTCGGTTTTGTGCACGTAGAAAGTTGGCAGCCCTATTGGGTTCTCACACTTGGTCCATGCCATAGCCTGGCCTCAGAGTGGCCTCTTCTGAGCAGCAGCTGGCCCGGGTTTATATCGCCCCATGAGTTTATTTTGTCCTAATGGTTTATAGAACTCTGTGGGTTTATTTTTGCTTATGGGTTGTTATGGCACTATGAGTTTATTTTGTCTACTGATTTATATGGATTTATGGATTTATTCTAGGCTTTTGGTTTATATGGGCCTCTGGGGTTTATTTAGATTATTCTGACCAGCACTACCATGAGGCCCCATTTGCCTCTTTGCTGGAGATGGCTGACAAATTTCCATTTAAATGTTTCCTTGACGGAAAATGCATTTTGGACAAAATTAGAAACTGTCACAGAAAAAAATCCATTTCCCTTGAAAATGTTCAGGTTTTCATCCAAAAACAGAAACCCCCTAAACAGTCCCAGTTTTGTGGTTTTTTTGTGTTTCTTCATGAAAATCAGTTTTCAGTGTCGATAAAAGTGAAAACATAATTGTTTTCACTGAAATTTTTCACATACAAAAACCAAATTCTTTTCCTGATCAGTAATCATTCTGGCTTATTTAGATCCTCCCTATTTGACAACCAAAACTCCTGTGCTGCAATATTTTGCCATTCAGGAACAAGTATCCAAAAGTAAGAGAAGAGGAAGGATGGTCCAATGGTTGAGGCTGTAGCTTAGCTCTTGTGAGAACTAGGGTCAGTTCCCTGCTCTGCTGAAAACTTCCGGTGGGACCTTGGGTGAATCATTCAGTCTCTGTGCCTCAGTTTCCCCATCTGTACAATGGGGAAAATAGCCTGGCCCTGCTTCACAGGGGTGTTGTGAGAATACTGTTGACAAATAGACTAGGCCTGCATTAGACCTTATAACTTGCTTGGGAAGCAAGATTCCTATGATGCTTGTTAGGATATAGATATTCAGGCCTGTCTGTAAAGGCCTATACTGTAAGAATTTAGGTGTATTCTTATCACTTGGCTAGTTATAGAGGTATAAAAGAAACAATCAAAATCACTGTCTGCCGGTGTAAGGGCCTTCTCTTACTGTGACAGTTTGAGGCCCTGTTCTTAGGCTAAGGCCTTTGGCTAAGCAGCGGAGGCAGCCATAAACTGGGAAGCGACCGGTCACCTCCTCACATCCCAAACTAGTCACATTGAAAGAAGGTGCTAGTGGGCTGTTAGGATACAATCCTGTCCTGATAATGCCTATCGCCTCCAGAGAAAGGGAAGTGCCTAGAAGATGTAAAAGGGAACTTAGTTTGATAGCATCCTGTCTGGCAAGAACTCACTTATCAATAGCTGGAATGTGAAATCCTCATTTCTTTGTTGTTCTACCACGGTACTCCCCATTCCCTATTGTTTGTCTGTAT